>NW_017307011.1:490297-641456 GCF_000935625.1 Nanorana parkeri
ACGTATATATATATATATATATATATACATATGTATGAATTCTGTATGTGTACATCTTCTATGAGACGGAGTTAGTGATGTGGTATTCTTCGGTTCTTATGTTTTAACTGAAGTGTGCTAGGCTTGTACTCTTTTTATTCTAGGTGTGGGTGATGTGTTTCCGGTGGGAGGAGCCTATCTCTCTAATGCTGTCCTGGAAGGTTCCTAGAAACAGAGTTACCAGGTACGTAACTCCAATTTTTCAGCAATTTGAGCTACAGTAGCTCTTGTATTAGATCGGACTACACGGGCCAGCCTTCGCTCCCCTCATACATCGGAGAGCCTTGGCCGCCCATGACCCTGACACCGGTTCACCGGTTTTCCTTCCTTGGTTTTGGTAAGTCCTGACCACTGCAGACCGGGAACATCTCACAAGAACTGCAGTTTTGAAGTTGCCCTGACCCAGTCATCTAGTATCACAATTTGACCCTTGTCAGTTGCTCATTTCTTTTGCTTACAACACATCAATATATCCCCCCCGCCCACTTCCAGGTGCCATTGTAACCAGATAATCAATGTTATTCACCTTACCCGTCAGTGGTCATAATGTTATGGCTGATCGGTGTATATATTTCAGTTATGTGTTTGGCTGGAGTTCCTCTTTGATTCTCAGTATCTGTGGATTCCATTTGCTTTCATTTCTGAAGTCTGTTTTCCATCTTGTATAAAGGCCAACTCCGGGCTGACCACATGACACTACTCGATGACACATGTTAGAGGCGTGCGGCTGTATGGCAGGGCTCATTTATGTTACTGGAATGTAGATTAATAAAGACGGTGATTAGCTGCACCCATGTTTGCGCTGTATTTTCTTCTGTTTTTTATATCATTTTGCTTTTTATGCCCAAGCTGGCCATACACTGTTCGAGTCGTGTGTCGCCCAGTTATCACCCCTCCGTTCCACTGTCGATAAAGCCGGTCTGAAAATTCTGGGCCGAACAGTGGCTGCACTCAGGTATTCTGACAACAGAACACTTGCCGCTGTCAAACTACAATAGCACAGCAGGGGGGATTTACCCATCCATGCTGCTTACTGTGGATTGAGGAATCAATTGCTTTTTCAGGTTCCCTGCAGGGCTGAATGAGGAAAAAACATTAATTGTATGCCTCGCTTTAACGGAACGTAATGGATTTGTGGAAGTGGCTTTATCTTAATGTAGGTAATAAGAATATAATAGGAACCTAAAGTTAATGAATGACTGCCACGCATATCAAGGCCTCTCATATTTATTTTTAAGGCGGGGCTATTATTAAAATTTATGCTTTCAATTAATCAGTACGGCACATGTCAGCATTACCACATCACATTATTTCAAGTAAGAAAAAAAAAAAAAGAATCACCTCTTTATTCTAGCAACAAAAACTTTGCTTCCGAGCGCCTTGCCGCCATCTAAAGCAGAGTTTCTCGACCTTTTTGTAGTCAAAGCACCCATAAGTATATGACAATTTTAAAGGAACCCCAATCTAAAATGTAAAATCCATACCAGACCCTTTTCCGAGAAATTTTAAGTGGAGGGACCCCACGCAAAAACACAAAGTGGGGTTCCCACCTTCACATCAGAGTCTCCCTTTACATTAGGAGCCCAATTCACATTACCAGCTCCCCTCTCACACCAGAAGACCCTTTTCACATCAGCCCTGTGAAAATTTTGGGGTACCCCTGTGGGAGCTAGAAGGATCCCCAGGATGCTCTGATGTGAAAGGTGGGCTCCTGATGTAAAGGGTGGACTTTTGAAAGGGTGGGGAGGTCATGATGTAAAGAGTGATTCTTATTTGAAGAGGGGCTCTTCATGTGAAGAAAGAGGCTTCATGTGATGTAGGCTCCTGATTTGAATTGGGGACTCTGATGGAAAAGAGGGAGGGACTCTGATGTGAATGTAGGAATCCCACGTTTGTTTGTGTCTTTGCCTGGGGTCCTCCCTTGAAATCCATACCTGGGGTGCCTCGAGATTTTGCATACTTTTAAAGGTTGTCGCGACTGAAAAAAAGTTGAGAAACATTACTTTAGGCCACTGGTGGTCATTTTTTTTTTTTGATATGCGGGACCCAAGGTGAAAACGCATGTATAAAGGTCCTCATAAACAGCAGTTGGTTGATTCAGCCAACTATGAATGTTTATGCCCTTTTGCGGACACTTCCAGCAGTAGCTTTACCTCGACTAAACAGTAACGATAGGCTTGGAATATCCATCCCTACCAATTGATTCTTCTCCTCAGACTAGTTGGTTCAGGGTTGTTTGTCTGGTCAAGTCACTAGTAAATATACCGTCATTTTACAGTTATTGGTTGGATTGGGGGAATCACAAGAGACTAAAAGAGATGTGACAATAATGGTGGTGATTCTGTCCTTTTAAATGTATTTTGTTATAAAGTTTTTTTGGATGAATAATGTGTTTTTGTTATTTTTGTTTAAAGGTAGACCTCTGTGAGCGCTCCAGCGGGCAGGCTGGACAGAAGAGCCAACGGAGGAAATGCCTCCACCGCTGGACATTGTGAAGGTAGCCATTGAGTGGCCTGGCGCTAATGCCCAACTGATTGAAATTGACCAGGTAAGAGTCTTGGACTAAATAATTTAAACAAGTGCTGGAAAATGGGGTAAATTAAGTCTTTATTATTGTATTTGGCCGTGTCTGCATGTTTTTAAAATATACAATGCAGTAATTAAAAGGTTTACTGGTAAATGAACATGCGATCATTTCTGGGATATACAAATATCACTGTGGGTAGTAGAAATACCTTCCCGGTGTTAAGCTTGTTGGACATTCTTGTATCACTTGTTGGGGCACTGCCTAATGCTTACTTCCCTGTTGCACTTGCCACTGTTCTTTCCTTGCTTGGTGACATAGCTAGGGGAAGAGTGACCACCACTGGCTGGGTGCAGGGAGGCTGACCACCACTGGCTGGGTGCAGGGAGGATGACCACCACTGGCTGGAGCCAGTGGGAGGAGACCTCCAGTTGCTGAGGGACAGGGTGATGACCACATTTTTAGAGGTGGGTGACCACCCCTGGCTGGGGATAGGGGAAGGTGACCACCACTGGTTGAGGGCCTGGGTAATGAACACCTTGTTGGGGATGGGTGACCATCTCTGGCTGGAGGGGGAGGGTAGGGTGATGACCATTAGGTGGGGAAGGTGGTTACCACAAGGAGAAATGGAAGACCACCACTTGGTGTGAGGTGAGTAACCATCTACATATGAGAAGTGAAGTTCTATCACTGGGTGTGGGAGAATGACTACTTGCAGACACGAAGAGAAGAACAACCAGCACTGCAGGACACAGGGAGGCTGACTGTCACTGTTGATTGATGTTACTCATTAGTGGAAAAGGGAAAATGTATGGTTGAATGAAAAATATTTGTTAGTAGATTACATTTGCAAACTGAAGAGATAGCTTTGCTCTCCATGAAGCTCAATGTAAGAATTAGCCAAAGGCCAAAGGAAGCAACCTGAAGTGACTTTAAAGATTGCATATGTATTCTAATTGGTCAGTTAAATGTGTCATTTATCTCTATATTTTTCTGCTAGATACAGGGGGGCTGAAAACCATCACCACTGGACACAAGGGGACTGTTCATCAGTAGACCTAGACAATAAGTAATATCCCAGCCAGGGAGCCCCCATCAGACTTGCTTCCACCACCATATGATTACTACAAGAACAAGGGGCTGGGATTTTTCATGCCTTTTGTTTGGCCAAGCCCACCCAATCTAGGCCACAGCCAAACGCTTGGGGCTTCTACATTTTGGGCAAATGATTAGTTCACTTAGCACAGACTTTCTCAACCAGGGTGCCCGTGGCACACTGGGGTGCCTTCAAATTTCCGCACAGTGTCATGCATTTCCACAGAGCAGATGAGCCAGCCACCAGCACAATGGGGGGGGTTTACATCCAGGACCTCCTCAAGCATTCGGAAGAGGGCAGGAGTCTGCCCATGTCAAGACCTGCCCCAAGTGGGGAAGATCAGAAGATAGGACTGATGCTGAAAGGGGGATTCCGATGTAAATGAAGGGCTCCTGATGTGAAGAGCGGCATTCTGATGTGTAAGGGGTGGGGGGGTCTGATGGGAAAGCGGGGGATAATCTGGTGGGAAGGGGGTTTCTGATATGAAAGGGGAGACTATGATGTGAAGAGGGGCATTCTGATGTGTATGGGGTGGGGGCTCTGATGGGAAAGGGGGCTTCTGATATGAAAGTCTTGCCTTCTCTATTGCCGTGCTCTGACCTTCTCTCATGTTAAACCATTTGTCTACAGAAACGGCCACTGGCTTCCATCATCAAGGAGGTTTGTGATGGGTAAGTGTACCAATGTGATCACCATATGTCTGAATCAACATGCAGAGCACATTCAAGAATTTAAAGCCCGTTCAATAAACGTCTCAGATTTTTAGGTTTAAAGGGAAACTGCACACCAATGAATGAAAGCCGCACTTGTCCATCTAGAAGTTTCTAAACTTATTGTAGATGCCCATAGGATGTGCTTCCTCAATGGACTAACACAGCTTAGCTCTGTGAATATGAACTTCCTTATGTCACTACTGTCACAGAGCCTGCCTTCTGAACTCAATATCCGATTAATGTACCATTATCATTGCATTCTGGAAGCAATGAATTATGGGATATGTAGTCTTTTGAAATTGAGATTACATCACATTAAGCAGCAGGGAAAGGGATGCAAAGCACACTGGGAATCCAGGTAGTTGTTGGAAGTGATGGGCAGACAGAAGGCAGCACTCACTACATAAAAAGGGATTTTCTTCGAGTAAGCTTTGATTACATTATGAAAAACAACTCTAGAATGTATTCCTATTACAATGCCGATGTCATAACAGGAAATGACATGCTGGGAAATTCTCCAGCATCGTAAAAAAAAAATCAAGCCACGCTGGCAAGCACACATTGATTAATTGCCAGTGTTAGTTAATTGATGATACTGAATAAATGAGATGCATATGCTTAAAACTGAACTCCAAGCAAACAGCTGATTACATGGACGAAATACATAAATGGAGGGCTGTTTTACCTACTGTGAGGGGAATTTATCAAGACTGGGGCAGACAGAATCTAGAGCAGTTGCCAATGTTAACCAATCAGCTTTGACCTTTCATTTGCAAGGCCAAATGCCGAAAGTGCAATTTTTCTGCCGATCTAGCGGTGCATCCGTGCTCTTGTGTCCCAGCGGGGAGGAGAAAAACTGTGGCAGGCGGCCAAGCGCTGCGGGAGGAGAGCGCTGCGAGTGGCCGGCGTCTCTCCTCCTCCCCGCACCGCTCAGCCTCCTGTCACAGATCGGGAGAGCGGTGTGGGCGGAGACAGCCAGCACTGTCTCAGGAGGCTGATCTCTCCTCCCGCACCGCCGCACCCAGCCTCCTGTGACAGCGTGTGAGGATGGAGAGCAAGTACAAGCAGTCAATGATCGCTGAGTGTTTGTACATAATTGAGGACAGAGTATGGTTACTATATCCTCAATTATGAATGAATGGGAAGTGATCTACATCACTTCCTGTCCATTCATGATTGTGGTTATAGGAAACACACAATGTTCTCATGTTATGAATGAACAGGAGCACTCCGTATAGAGGATTCCTGTTCGTTTATAACAGGGGATACAGAAAAAGAGATTGAGGACTCTGTGTTCGCAATCTCTTTTTCTTTTTTAAAAGGGAAATATTAGGGGTCTGTATAGACCCCTAATATTTCCCTGAAGACCCTAAAAGTAAAGTTACAAATATTTAATAAAAATAAAATATAAAACATTTTTAAAGTTTATAAAGAAAAAGAAAAAAACATTATCGGTTTCGGCCTGACTTTTTTTTTCATTTTGGTTTTGTTTCAGTTTTAAAATTTTCATTTCGGTGCACCTCTAGTTAAAATGCCCACAGACGGAGAGCGCATGTCAAAAAATTTGCTACGTGAGGTTTTTGACTGCGTTTGCAAATGCAGCACTCAAACGCACACGCACATGACACGTGTTCCAGGCACACCATGGTGTGACTCAGGCGTTAGAGCTCACACAAGTGACACTCCATAGTATTCACCTTCACTGGCAGATACATAAAATGTTACGTAGCAAGGTGAAGGGAGGGCTGGAGGAGCTGGGTCAGCACAAGCAGTAATCAGACGCTTCCAGCAGAGCAGGGACCTATCACATGCAGGAAATGGAGGGAGCTGTACTAAGGAATTGACTCTTCAAAAAAGCACCACATGTCCCCTTTAAAGGAGATCTCACCACTCATTCAATACCGCAACTCTGTATTATGTATAAAAATAATTACATTTATTAACATATAAACATACAATATAATACATCTGCTCATCAATGTTTTACATTGGAGTTTACTCCGATACAAACGATTGCCTTGATTGATGATTTTTTTCTCTTCGCGTTTGCGGTGACACGATCTCGCTACACATACCTTGTCATTGGATCTTTTGGATTCGGATGTATAAGGGATCTACACAAATCTTTTTTATCTACAGCTAACCGAGGTTACAGATTATACTATTTACACCATTTTGCAAGCTTTATGTGTTATATTATATGTTTATATGTGAATAAATTTAATAAATTGTATACATAATACAGAGTTGCAGTATTGAATGAATGGTGAGATCTCCTTTAAAGGGGACATGTGGTGCTTTTTTGTTAATATAGATAGGAGACCTGCCACCGATCTATATATTTTTTACATAATACTATCTCTGATACCTTCCTTCCCCTGTGTATATATAAAGTGGAATTGACTCTTACTGGAGTAGTCAGATTTACTAGTGTGGTTAAAGGAACATTGCAAGTGAATAAAAATCATTTACGGAAAGGAAAAAAAAACACTGCAAGTACGCATTTCGTTTTTTTCTGCGCTTTTACCTTCAGCTTTTCTAAGTTGGTGACAGGGTCTCTTTAGAGTAGAGTTGCTGGTTAGTCCTTTGTCTTATTGAAGTGACTCCCGGTTTTTATAATAAGTGTACAGTCGGCGTTGATTAGCTGTGCGTGGGAGGAAAGGGTAGAAGAGCTCTTGAGATCCACCCACAAGTATTTCTGTAGAATACACTGTACAGCGCGTATGTTTTTTTATTTTCATGTACGAATTGTGTTCTTCTGAATTGTTTGCGGTTTACAGATGTAATTGAATCAAATGCTTCTAATTAACCTCTTAAAGGGATGCTGAGACGTTAGAAATATGGAAGCTGCCATTTGCTGGCTTGTTTTCTAAAGGTTCCCGGTTCCAGAGCTGTCATCCTGATTGTGGCCATATAACCAAGTGAGCGACTCACCCAGGAAAAGCATGCAGACTTTTGAGACCTCACTGGCTGCATGCTTGCTCTAGGCCTGTGACTGACTACATAGGATGTAATCAGGATGAGGGTGACGCCGCACAGCCTGCACCACCAAGCCAGCGGTGGGATCTACCGGATTTCTTGTTTTACTGGTTAAAGCCTGTCTAAGCCCAAAAATGTATTATACTGCAGCTTAGAAGTCCTTAGATGTGGTGGCTGCATTTGTTTTCTTTCCAGCTTTTTTTCCCCTTCTTTTCATCTGGTGATTCCATCTGTCCTAAGAGTGTCAACCTAGGCTGTACTCCTGCTTTGGACTACATACACCTCTTCCTCCTCTTCTTATCTCCATTAAATAAAGGGACATTGCTCTGTAGTTTACAGAAGATTGCTGGTAAGGTTGAAAAAGTTTTGCGACATTTCAGTTCGGTGCAGAAATCAAGAGATCTTGCTGCACTCCTTACCGAAAAGAAAAGACCCATATAGCCGAGTGGGTGCTTGTAGTGACCACGGATGGCACCGTGATAGAATCAGAAAGAAAAATAATGTCATCAGCACTCCAAAGTGTAATAAAGCAATAGTCCATTTATTGGCACATTGCCATTCAAATTCTGAGGCCCCGAAAGCGCCGGTATGTGTTCGCTTACCTCCCGATCTACTAAGCCGACCTGTGACAGTCTCATTGTCACAGGTCGGCTAGAACTATGAGGCGAGTGAAAAGCACTCACCTCATAGTTCTCCTTTAAACCCTTGCATGTTTTTGAATATATCTATTGCTAGCAAGCAGTAGATATGCAAACCGATAAAAAAAAAAAAAAAAAAACTTTTTCAATTGGTTAAACTTACCTATGTCTCTGCCGCGTGCTCCCGTCCGAACATCTGAAAATTTCTTGGGCGGCCGCAAAGGATCTTGGGGCGGACGCATGCGCAGTTCAGATGTTCGGCCGGGAGATGAGGAGAGACACAAGGTAAGTATATGGAGCAGCGTTCACCCGCACAGACACTGTGGGACATCAGAGAAGAGGAGGACAGAGGAGTCAGAGCTGGATCAGAGACCCGCACCAACACTGGAGGGACAGCTAAAAACTACAGGAAAGAAGAAGATCGGATTAAGAGGCATCATTTAAGCTAAGTCCTTAAAGCAGGATTGGAAATTTTTAAGGAGAACTATGAGGTGAATGATTTTCACTCATCCTCATAGTTCGAGCCGACGTGTGACAATGAAACTGTCACACACCGGCTCAATAGATCGGGAAGGGAGCGAGCACATATTGTCACTAGCTCACTTCTCGATCATGTCCCTGCAGAGAGAAGTGGCTGTCACTCACGGCTCCCTGCAGGGATTCCCCCCCCCCCCCCCCCCCTCTCTCACACACACAACCCGTGACCCTTAGGAGAACTATGGGGAAAAACACTGACCCCATAGTTCTCCTTTGACTTTAATGTCACTTTAAGTTTTCTTCTGCCCAGAGTTCTTCTTTAAGTTGTTGATATTGCTGAAAGAAGTGGGGAATAAAATACTTCCGGCTACAAAGGCTTTGTATTCTATTGGTGGTACCTGCCTGCTGCTTTGGCATGGTACATTACAATAAAATATGTCTTGTTTTCCTCTTTGTCTTAGGTGGTCCTTACCCAACTCTGAGTATTACGCGTTCCGTTATGCAGACGGCCCCCAGCTGTACATAACTGAGCAGGTGAGCAAGTCATCACTGTGCAGCCATTATGAAATAAATAGCTTATTATTGTATTTGCATGTTTGGCCCATATCTCCATGTTTAGTAGTTTTTTGGTTTTTTTCAGACTCGTGGTGACATAAAGAATGGAACCATATTACGTTTGGCTGTGTCCCCTGTAAGTAGTATGTCACCTTTGTGCTTCTTACCGACACTTCCTCAGCCTTGTAAATATGAATAATGATGTATGCTTGCTATAGAATTACAAGGAAGTGTATGTTTATGTTGTCCATAGTAACCCATAGGCTGCCTGTGTTCATGTCAGTGGCTTGCGCTAGAGCAGAAAATCCTAGCTGGAATATTCTAGCTGTGGCCACCCATGTGCAGTCCTTCTCTTATGACATCTGTTTAAAAGGAAGAGAACCCATTTCATCTGCAGTGATAATTAGATTTCACCTTGTTTTACAAAAGTTATGATCGGATCGGTTGCTATGGGTAACGCAAGCATCTCTCTATTTACCACCTTTAAATTGGTCCTTCGTTGATAACGTGCCTTTTCTCTACTCTTCTGTAGACTTGTCTTTGCCTTTTGTGATTAAATATGGTTTCACTTTCCTGTCAGTCCCGCGCAGCACGGCAGCTTCTGGAACGGATTCAGTGCTCCAGTATGGACTCCAGGCTGGAGGCAATGAAGGAACTGGCTAAGCTTTCTGCAGACACTACTTTTGCAACCGAATTCATCAATATGGATGGAGTGACAATCCTTACCCGACTGGTTGAAGGCGGCACAAAGCTCTTGTCACAGTCAGTACCACATTTTTCTAAAGCTTTCTAGGACTTTTTTGGTTTATTATTATTATTATACAGGATTTATATAGCGCCAACAGTTTGCGCAGAGCTGTACAATATAAGGAAGACATTACAATCACAATACAATTCAAGACAAGATAGTAAGGAAGGCCCTGCCAGTGAGAGCTTACAATCTAAAAGGGAGGGGCAATTGATACATGAGGAGGTAGCTGTGTGGGGATGAAATGGTTTAAAATGTCTATTAGAGGAAAATAAAAAAACACAGCAAGTATGTCTTTAGCATGCATGCATGCATATGATTTATCCCTTTTAAAAAGCCTGCGATTAAAGAAAAATACCTGTTCATGTGCCAGAAATGCATTCCACTCCTAAAGTCTGTTGGTGGGATGATAGCACACAGCATTTTTGTGGACTGGGTTGTGTCAGCCCTGCCCAGTTATCTTTTGCTAAGCTACTTAAACCCTCCCACTCTCCTTATTTCTATAACTGTGGTTCTCAACTGGTGGGTCGCGACACTGTGTTCAGTGGGTTGCCACGCGCCTTCCACTGCATTAGGCGAGGGGCTCCTCAGCCTCCCCATAGCACAGCACTGTCAGTTCTCACGCCATTCAAAATATGCTGACTGGCGCCGAGTGTCAGCTTGAGGTGGGGTGGGGGTATGACCGTGAGGGAGCTCCATCCATACGTGCATTGCTTACAGCTCCCTCGGTTGCCCTGTAGAGGTGCCTGGACCGGAGTGACGTCACATTCTGGCTTCCAGCACCTATAAGGGGTGCGCAAGGGAGCTGTACAAGCAATGCACATGTGGATGGAGCTCCATCACAGCAGGCCACACCCCAGGCTGAGGATCCACTCCAGTTCCTGTAAGGTAGGGAGATTAGGTGGATCTTAAAAAAGAAAAAAATGTTTTGGCGTCTTTATGTGTGTGTTAATCACACATTCCCGAGCGATTAGCGCACTGTACCACGCAATCGCACCTACCTGCGTTCTGGTGCAGGAGGTGCATTGCCATTCATTTGAATGGCACCCCAAATGCACCTCCCGCCCACAGTTTGATTGCTCACACCGGAACATGCAGTACCAAAATGCCGTGCATTCCAGTGCGACCTGATGACCAAGGGCAAATGTGGGTCCTGAGGTTACACAGACTGAGAACCACTGATCTATAATATACACTCTTATTATTTTGTAGTCCACGATAAGAACTGGGAGGGCTATTTTGATTGCTTGAGATAACACCGGGAGTGTGCACAGGGCAGCTCTGAATTTCTGACACGATCAACAGGTTTTTGTTTGCATCAAATAGGTACAACAAAACATTTGTAAAGGCATATTTATCAGACCAAAGGGTTGCAAACAATAGGAAATCATTGATGGGGTTTACATACAATTTACGTTTTTTTAGGTCCATTTTTTTAACCGTAGGTTAAAGCCAAACTCAAAATATAAAAAATGCATTTTAATTTAGTTATATATTCATTAAAATTGATTAACAGTATTTTGACATAAAGCTGGTACAAGTACTTGAATATGTCTTTAATATTAGCTTCCTGTAACCTGCTGTACATCAGAATGGCAGAGGGAGATATGATTGCATGGGTCTTGTATTTGTTTTACTGATATAATGACAATGGTTAAATTACTATTCTCGTTTCCTTGCAGTTACAGTGAGATGCTGGCCTTCACACTGACAGCCTTCCTGGAGTTAATGGATCATGGTATTGTCTCCTGGGACATGGTGTCACTCACCTTCATAAAGCAGGTCAGCAAGTTTCTCCCTTTATTGAACCCAGTGGACCATGTGTATTAGGGCCAGTATCAATGGGCTTTTGTGTGCGCCAGACAGGTTTTGTATTGCATGTGTCCCATCACACTCCTGACAGGTAAATCCCACTGCTTGTGACGGGCGCTGCAGTGACTAGTGGATGGCGCCTCAATAGCAAGCAATGTTAGAGGACAGTCACCGGCACACCTACTGTGACATAACTTCGTCCTTTATTGGTGCAAGTCAGTCATACTACAAAGCGAACAATGATTGGGGCCGCAAAGAGTGCCTTCATCAGGCAAAAAAATGTGATTGCCTGATGAAGGGACCCTTTGCGGCCCTGAAACATCAGTTGCTTTGTGATATGATTTGACTTGCGCCAATAAAGTTATATCTCAGTCAGTGTTCTGGTGACTCTTCTGTATATAAATACAGTACATAGATTAGGATTCTTTTAAACAATATTTCAAAATATTTTCTAAAATGCAATACACTATACTGAACTAGTATGATGATATCCTGATTACAGTTCCTCTTTAAAATTATCAGAGACTCCTGTAAGCTAGAACTTAGTGGTCTGAATTACTGAATATATAATTCCAGGTGGGCCCATTAACTGTCCTGACTCTTCTGTTTCCCCCTAGATTGCTGGATACGTGTCTCAGCCAGCAGTGGATGTCTCCATTCTCCAGAGGTCCTTGGCAATCCTAGAAAGTATGGTGCTAAACAGCCAGGCCCTGTACCATAAAATAGCTGAGGAAATCACAGTGGGTCAGCTCATTTGTCACCTGCAAGTGTAAGTCGCTCCGTTCTTCACCTGTTTAACAGGAATGTATAGCAGTTTCGTCATTTAAAAAAAAAAAGATATTACATCTAAAAAAAAATGTTTTTATTCAGATAGATATAAAATCTTGCATATAAACATTTGTATTTTTATATCCATGGGGATTTAGGCTCCTCTGTTATCTTCCGCCGTGAAAAGCCTCATTGTTTATAGAGCTCAATAGCTCAAGCTAAAATTCACACTCACAAGTGAAAGGATCTGTGGAGTGACGACTTCTTCTTCAGATTGCATCCAGGGACAAGCATGTATCCTGATGTGCAGGTAATCGTTCCGCGTACGATTACTTGCGGACAGATGCGACCGCTGTCAGCCTGTCATTCACTTAAATGGGCAAAGTGGTTACACCTGACATCCCTGGGATTCCTGCTGCAAGAATCCGTAGATTTGTGCCGCAGGAATCCCCAGGCGAACAGAAATCCCAGTGGGCATGAGGCTTTAAAGTGACACTAAACTCAAGAGTTAAACCTTAAAAATGCATTTAAGTACCTTAACTATTAACAGAAATGTATCTTTTTTTGTGTATCACTCGGCTGTAGATCCTCAAATCATCTCTGAATTCATAAAAAATTCACACTCCCAGTGCTCGGCGCACCTAGGCTGTACTCTCATCAGCAGTCTTCAATGCAGAAAACTTTAGGAGAGGCTGTCATCCACAAGGCTAATTGGGATGTATCCTCATAAATATACAAATACACAGAAGACAGTGCCTGCTCCTCCTCGTGTAATAACATTTATTAACAATCCAAAATTGAGAAGTGATAAAACTACTCACATGTACAAAGTGGAAAAGAGCAATGTAGATGTACACACACCCAGGAAAAACCTGGAGGGCTGACGTTTCAGGGGAAATCCCCCTTCTTCAGTGCTACTCTGCAGAAGGAGGGATTTCCCCCGACACTCGACCGCCAGGCAGGAGGCGCTGTCTTCTGTCCTTCCTTCTGGAGGGTGGCTACTTTTGTTCCCCATGCACCCAGTGTGTGGTTGTAAAGTAGCCACCACTCCAATCTTGCTCCTGTGATGTATTCCAATCTCGCGTTTGTTTACTAATTTGTAGTGAGATTGTAGTCCATCACGGGAGTGAGCTTGGAGCGGTGGCTACTTTACAACACACACAGGGACCATGTGGAACAAAAGTAGCCCCCCTCCAGAAGTAAGGACAGTGTCAGCACCAATTCAGAGATGATTTGAGGATCTACAGCTGAGTGATACAAAAATAAGATACATTTTTGTTAATAGTTATGGTACTTGAATGCATTTTTAAGGTTTAAATCCTGAGTTTAGTGTCACTTTAATCATATTGACAGCTGTAGGGATTTAGCTGTCAGAAACCCAAGCGAACCTTTCAGCAGGTAGGCCATGTCTATTTGAGTTTACAGTAAATGCCACCTTTTCAGATTCTACGCAGATGGTAACTGAAGGTAATCCCCAAAGTAACTAATACGATTTTTAACTTCTGTTGCGATTCTGAAACATTCTGCGATCTTATCCTTTTGTCTCTCAGTTGTAACCAGGAAATCCAGACTTACGCCATTGCTCTCATCAATGCGCTGTTTCTGAAAGCTCCCGAGGACAAGCGCCAGGTGTGTACCCCACGTCCAAGTTATTTTACATTAGGCTACAGTGTGTAACGTTGTGTCCTTGTGTGCGTGTTTTTGTGCGACTAACACCTTATGTCCTGCTGGTTTTCTGTCTGCTATTAACTCCCATCTTTGCTTCTGTTTGTGTGCGTTGTGCACTCAGGAGAAGCCTCCGAATATCTTGGATCTTCCCGTTAGTGTGAGTACCATGGGAGGGCCTAGTTTGGGAGTTTCTGTTGTCCTCCTGTTTCTCACACTTGGACTCCTCCACCTGATGTAGTGATGCTCTTCCTCAGTTTGTCCTAGCTTTCCTCCTCTTCTTAATTGTATCCTTTTTTTGCCGCTTTGTGTGACTCACACATAATTGTACTCTCTTTCTGGTACAGGAGATGGCAAACATATTTGTACAGAAGCACCTCCGTTCTATCATACTCAATGTAAGTAAAAGAGCGGTATTATGTTTACTGGAGAATGTCTGCAAATTCTTTAGGCATGCTCTGCGTTTCTAAATGGGTTGCTCTTCTTTTCAAATTGAAGGCTAAAAGTGCCTACAGATACAAGATGGTGGCCAGCTGTTCATGATCTGGTCGCCAAAAGTTTTGTTCTAAGAAACTATTGTTTGTGCCTTAACCCTGGTCATACATTATGCAAATTCTTGTTCCTGAAGAACTGGCCAAAAGTTGCACAGCAAGTCCCAGACATAGCTTTTTAGAATAACTTTAGCCTTCTTTCCTTCCACTCTCTATTCAATTCTCCGTCAGTAGCTTCTTTCCACCAACAGCAAGATTGCGCTTAAAAGGCTAAAGTTATTCTAACAAGCTATGTCTGGAAATGAGAAAATGTAATCAGGGTTCCTTTTAATACAACAAGATATTAAATGAGAACTATGGGGTCAGGGACTTTTCCCCATAGTTCTCCTAAGGGTCACGGGAGAACACAAACTAGCGTTCTCCCGTGACCCAAAGCTCAGTATACCGCGAGCTACAGCTGGATCCACCCAGCTGCGGGATTGACAGCTGGCTCTGCCTATCCAGAGGCAGAGCCAGCTGTGTACGCCCCCTCCCCCGTCCGTTCCACCAGTCAGCGCTGGAGGATCGGACAGGGGAGGGGGGAAATCCCTGCAGGGAGCCGTGAGTGACAGTCACGGCTCTCTGCGCGGATAGATCGAGAAGTGAGCGAGCGACTGTATGTGTTCGCTCACTTCCCGATCTACTGAGCCGACCTGTGACAGTTTCATTGTCACAGGTCGGCTCAGATTATGAGGCTGAGTGAAAATCGCTCACCTCATAATTCTCCTTTTTAATGACCATCTGGTGAAGTACATTAGAGAGAAATCAGGACCACAGTGATAACTTGGGATTGTGAGTGCACTATAAAGAAACAAAGAGCACGGTGACACTTGGGATTGAAGATTGAAGACACATGTTATCTGTTTATTTGTGGCTTTGGACTTTTTACATATAAGGGTGATTGCATAAAAGACACATGAGATTTTGCACTTTTTGTAAGGTTTAATGTATAGGATTGCGCTGAAATTAATTGTGAACATACAGTCCGATGTATATGGTTGTTGCTAATTATGCACAGATTGATGTATAGTTAGTTGTATAATAATTGATGGCATAGCGCAGTACAGGTGATATAGCAATTCCTCCATCAAAGCTTGTAAGCATTGTTAGAGTGGGGGAAAAAAACAGAACAGTGTATCACCAGCTTTAGATAGAAGAGGGGAAGAACTGAAGATGATGGTATACCTCTGGCAAGAAAATGCAGTTGGCTGGTTAATTCCATCCACACTGATTGCTCTTTGAGAATGTTCAGGCGTGAAAGTAAGGGCCTACAGACTGATAAATGGTAAATGCCCACCCTAGTTTAACATGGAGTCTGGAAGTTCAGATCACAAGCTACCACATTACCTACAGAATATGAATATTTGTAGCTATGTAGCCCTGAAAGAGAAGCTTTTCTTGGGTGGAAAATAGGGATTGGCCAGGAAAATCTCAGCCAATTGCTCAGCCAGGCTAGCTTGGGGCATCTTGGAAAGAGCATACAAACACATATCGTCTTCAGATATGAGGTCTCTACAAGCTTCCATTGCAAAGATTTTCATGTAGATTATTTTTTTGTTGAAATCATATTTTTAAATGATTGATTTAAGCCAGGTAAGTGTGCCATCATTACATGGCTTTTTGTACATAGATTGGAGTTTGACTTCAACCCCTTAAAAAATTCTGTGGAATCTCCATACTTAAAAAAAACCCCATCCTAGTCTGTGTTTCTGCAACATATAGCATTTAGCATTAGTCGTTATGGGTATGACAGGTCCTCTTTTAAAATACAGTATATGCCATTTCAGTGCCTCACCTCTCTGTTCTGTTTCTCCAGCATATTATCCGAGGAAATCGACCCATTAAAACGGAGATGGCACATCAGCTCTATGTGCTCCAAGTGCTAACCTTTAACCTCCTAGAGGAACGGATGATGACCAAAATGGACCCCAATGACCAGGTGACACACGCATCCATTTATTCACCTCTGAACTGGTGTGACTGAAAACCGACTGCAAACTTAGGAATGTACGACTGTAACTGCCAATCAGATTCTAGCTCTCGAGGAAAGATCTGATCAGCTGCTCTGAATAACACTATAAGGGAGCTGTTTTACCTACCAAAGGATTTATATATCTGTCTGCCCAGTTCTACGATTTATACAGCTCTGTAGCACAGCACATACCAGTCTTGCAGGACAGGAGACCTCATTGAATAGCACTACAATGTACCGCACTTTGGATTGTGCATTACCACAACACGAGGCCTTGACCCTCCTCTCATCGGTTACTTGAGAGGGAAATTCATTTGTGTCTTCTATATCCGCCTGAATCAGCTTTAACCCTTTACTTGCCAGCGACTTATGTATTTCTTGAGAATAGGATTGTTTACAGCATGCAAAGTCAGTAGGGCTTACATTGGCTGCATTTTCTCAAACTAAAGTTATGGTCACTTTATTGTTTAGGTGCCCAGATACCTTGATATTGATAAACATGCCACCCATAACATGTGGAACAACTCTCCAGAATCTGATCGCCTTACCTCTCTAGCGGTACAGGCTTTGGTCGCATCCCCCTGCTTTAACTAGTTGTCATGCTGCTCGCTGGTGTCCTAACCATGCTGATGCCATCTGCAGCCCTGATCAAGATGGGTAGCAGAATCAAATGACCGAGTGGAGGAGATGGGTGAACTCCCACTCTCCGATCTCCTTTGCAGTGAATGAAACCGAAAGTGCTCACTCTTGAGCACTCCCAGGTTCATGCTCATTATCCTGTCACCAAGTCGGGTTAGTGGAGGGGTGATTCGCATGCTCCCCCATAGTGGCAGTATTGGGTATTTCTCTTTGCTCCTGGTGTCCAAATAGAGCTATGGGAAGGTATGTGTGTGCAGTTGCAGAGGATCATGAACCTGTTGCTTTGCTCTGCATCTGTAAAGCACAGGCTCATGTTATTGGGCATAAATGCACAAAACTATTCCGTCTTATTTGTTTAAGAAAAGCACAAAGCTGAAACATGTAGATGTAAACTGGCTACATGCTAGTGAATGTGATTTCTACATCCAATGCATCTTACTGCAGGCAAATGGAAGTGTGTGAACAATCCAATAAAAAGGACCAAAGTGCAGTGCCCAGTTTTATAGTGCTGCCTGTAACCCATACCAACCAATCAGATCTTACCTTGCAAAAGTCAGTTGAGTAAACGATGCATTCTCATTTGGTTATTCTGGGTTACTGCCGATATAGCTTTTTGAACAAGCCAGAAAATTACTTTTATATAACCTTTGCTTTTTCTACTTCTTCAGGCCCAGAGAGACATCATATTTGAATTAAGAAGAATTGCATTTGATGCAGAGACGGACGGCAGCGGAGTGTCAGGCACTGGGACAGAAAAGCGCAAAGCCATGTACAGCAAGGACTACAAGATGCTGGGCTTCACTGTGAGTTTACTGCCTCTATTTTATGCAGCGATCGCATTTGCTGATTGAATCACAAATGCTGATGAAATCCCGTACAATGGATGCTGCTCCTTGATGTTTAAAAGCTTTAGCTTCCTGTAGAATCAGCTGGTCCCCTGAGCACTGGCCATGATGTCCTGTTTTAGGGTGGCTCCACAAATACACAGGCACAGCAGGACAATCCACTACCCCCTCTCCTCCTTCCTCCCTTCTCCAAGATAGTAAATGGAAGGCTGCTAGAGACTGCTCTGTCCCTTGTGACCTTGTACTGGACAGGAAGTTCAGGGAAACCAAGCATAGAGAGTTGGAACTGTTTGGAAACATGATGACTAAGTGTTTGGGCAAAAATGTAAAGAAATACTTTGCCGGGCAATGTATATTTGTTTGATCTGGATTTATTATTGAGCCAGCCATGAAAGCTCACATTCAGGCACTTCCTGTCATATAGTGACAGTGATCTGTCCCTGTCTTCCAATTGTGCTCTTGAGCTACACTATATTATCAAAAGTATTGGGACACCCCTCCAAATCATTGGATTCAGGTGTTCCATCAAATTCCTTGCTACTAAATATTCCACGGTCAACTGTTGGTGGTATTATAACAAAGTGGAAGCAACTGGGAACAACAGCAACTCAGCCATGAAGTGGTAGGCCACATAAAATGACAGAGCGGGGTCAGCGCATGCTGACGCGCACAGTGCGCAGAAGTCGCCAATTGTTTGCAGAGTCAATAGCTATACTAAGTAGTGTACCTAGAGAAATGTATGCAGATTACATTCTCCGATCAGTGAAAGTGCTTCTGGGTAATACGAACAGACCGCACTATCCAGAGAATTCCAATACTGCAGACAATACTACTGGAGCGGTGAGATTTCCTTTGGCTCTGCTTCTGGTTAATGCCACTTTTATATGGCAGACCTGTAGGTGAGTGCCCTATAGGAGTGACCTCATTGGAGTATACACTGTTAATAATCCATGCCATTCACCAGGAATAACCCTTTAGTCACGTATAACAGTAGAAATGTGCCATTATTCATGTTCTTTTGACAGGTTTATAAAAACATCTCTTTAACCACTTGCCGTCCGCCCGTTGTAAAAAAACGGCCGGACGGCACTGCATGTCAACTGGTTAATGATTACAAAGTGCCGATGTTTCATTTAGTGTTACAGTTTTGTAACAGTAGTTTTATCACAATTTACCGTTCCATGTCTTGTTACTGCGGCCATGTGTTAACATTTTAATTTGCCATTTTCCTCATTCTTAGACTATTACCATGGTAACAGTGTGACTAATAGTATGCAGGAATTGTAGATGTTTGCCCGCTCAGCCCAAGGTTCAATACAGGAACAAAATCTCCACTTCATAGAGTAGGCTCATTGGAAAGTATAATTCGTTTTTCTTCCTGTGGCCCCTCGTGAAATGAATAGGAATAGATTGAATTCACTTCCAACCCCCGGGAATGTTTCATCCATGTTATATTGGTTTATATTGTGCTGACATAGTGCCCAGTTTTCTACTAAGTGTACTAAGGCTGATGTCACACAGGGAATCTTCACGCTGGCGGGCAGCATTTTAGTGTCAGGATCGTTAAAAGATTGCCTGCTGATTCTATGGAAATACTCCCTGAGTAAGATGTTGCTCCCTAGTTGCTCGGTTGCTAGTGAGATAGATTCATCAGTATTTGTGGCCAACAAGGGGACAATTATGAGGGAACGCTCTCCCTTGTGATTGATGGCTGCTATAGGGGCCTGGGGTAGGAGGGGGCCCATTAGGAGGGCTGATTAGGAAAACTACACTATATTAGGTTTCCAGTATAGAAAGGCTGAAGTCAGAGCTCAGGATCGTCTAGTCACAGATCCCCTTCCTGCAGTAGAACCATTTGCTTATCTATCTAGCAGTGTAGATTTATTTTCCTCTGAACCTCTGCTACATACTCATCTTTGTTAAACCCCAATAGGAGGGCTGAGGTTTGTAGTTCTTCAAAAAAGTTTAATAAAGCTAGAGTTTATAGACGAGGTTGAAAAGTGTGTGCAAGAAGATCAATCATTTTATCATAATATAAAATATCATTATGGTTATGAATGCTGCCATAACGTTTACCCCCAGCACTGCTCCGTAGTAGTGCACTGACTATGCTGACATCTCTCCTGCAGCCTGTCCTTCATACATATTTGATATTAAGATCAATGACACTCATTATCACATTGACACTGCCGGCCGCTACAGAGAGAGCTAGCCAGGAGGCCTCAAAATTTTGCTAAGGGGCCCCATGATTTGTAGTTACACCCCTACGTACATGTGCATACGTGGGCCAGTTCTGTGTGAAACTTGGTGAAGGTAAAAGTATTGATGACGGTGTCTGATTGAATTTGCCAGTCCATCATCGCAAAAGTCTCCTAGTAAATATACCCTTATAGAGTGCTGATCTCTTGGGGCCTCTACGGCACTTGCTGGTTCCTCCTGCTGACCTCCGTGTCACTACAGGGCTCAGCAGTGATGTATAGGTTAGCAGGAGAAACCAGTGAGAACTGGGGAGGACCCAGAAGATCAACAATCCTGGAAGATGTGGTTTCAATCTTACAGGTAACACTCGCATATCCTGCTCTCGGCTTAGAATTTTAGGTTCCTACCTCACTTACGCTGGAGATGAGCAAGGGTTTCTCACACAACCAGGTTGGATGTTACTTATTGAACAAGCCAATTAGCTAATGTAACATGTATTGTGGATAGAGTGTCCCCCACAAGGCATCATCGTGTGGGCATTCTTATTTGGGCTTTACCAAGTCTTAAGCCAGTCACTGAAAATTAACTACAGAAGTGACTCGCTGTGTGCTGTGCAAACAACTGGTAAGGGGTTCAGTGGACCACCTCATCTACAGCATGTTAATTGGCCCTTCCTGCAAATTGAATCAGTGGTAAACATTCGATTACTAAAAAGCAGCCCCGATTTGCAGAAGCTGCAAGTTTAAATGGTCATTGATGCCTATGAGCATGCTTTGGATAATAGGGGGGGAAACTTCATAGAAAACCCCATGAATGCAGGAAAACAATGCAATCGCCATGCAGATGGTGTTGACAGTTGAACACAGAAGCAAAGGGCTGTACAGGTAGAGTGCTAACCACAAAGCCATAATGCAATATGATATGATGGTACTTTTTGTATTTACTCCACCAATAACAAAATATTTTACCGTTTCAGAATCATGTGAACCCAGCTCTGGATTTCATTCAGACACCCCCGGGTATGCTGGCTCTTGACAATATGTTGTACTTGGCCAAATGTCATCAGGACACTTACGTACGGGTGAGTCTCTTAAGATGTGTCAGCTCTGCTTTCACAGTAGACATTTTTCTTCTTAAATGTTTTTAGGGGATTGTTTCCAAATCAACTTAGAGATATTGAATGGAACCTGTTGTGTCAGTGTACTTTACCACTTATAGCCAGGAGGTGGTACACAGGAGTCATTCTGCCTATTGGTATTATGCTGAAAGCAGCCTAGATAGCCTGGTGCCATGTAATTTCTAGCCATTCAAGCTAGAAGTGACATGGCACCATGTGCCAGGGCACAAAGTTTTTCACAACCCATGTACAGCTCTGATGTCATTCTTTACCCAAGGACCTACAGGCTGCTGCTCCCTGCTTGTGCATGGAACAGAACCTGCATCTCTCCTCCTCTCCTTATAAAAATGCAGTCTATGCATGTACAGTCCTTACATTTATGGGGTCATTATCTGTCTTTCTGCCCCACTCCATGCCTAACCCACCTCTTTTGCCAAGCCTTTCTACATCCTGCAGTGCAATGATCTCTATCTCCCAGTTGTGGTAGTTTCCTCAAACACCCAGCACCAACACAATGCAATTTAAACCATTGTTCCTACCACACCCTTTAGCATCGTGATAAACTCTACAAAGTCCCATGCCATATCATTTCCTATACCATCTGTGAACCACCATGAACTCTATCATCTTTAGGCCACATTCCTCAAAGTCTGCTTCATTTTTTACTCCCAACAAGCTCAATCTATCCAACCCTCCCCTGCATTCATTCAATCAAGGAACAACTTGATTGCAGCCCTTCTCATTGTCACCCTATTCAGTCAATGCACCATCTCCTATTGGACCCGCACTGCCCAACTATAGGGCATATTTTGTATGATTGGTCAATTGTAAATCTTATTAAATAATTAGTATTTGGGATAAATACATTGAGGGGAAGCTTTGAAAATGAAAGGTGGATGCTAATTGGTTACCATGCAGAGCTGCTCCAGATTTTGTCTGCCTCAGTTTTGATAAATCCCCCTCGTCCCCCCCCCCCATTATTCTTCTGACACATTCTACTTTTCCAAAAATATTTTCTTCTCGCTCACTTGTATTCCACATTTGAATTTGAGTGCATTTCTCTTGTCTACCTGTGTGAACCATAAAATTTTCTTTTTATCACACTTTGGTGTTCTGTAGATTGTGTTGGAGAATAGCAGTAGGGAAGATAAGCACGAATGTCCATTTGGACGCAGCGCCATTGAACTGACAAAGATGTTATGCGAGATACTTCATGTCGGAGAATTGCGTAAGTATGACGTTCTCTAGCAACACTTCTCATTTATTGCTATGCTGGATGTCATGCCTAGTCCCCTGTCAGTGTATTTAGGAACTTTTTTTTGTCTGTTTTGCAGCTAACGAGGGGCGAAACGATTACCACCCCATGTTCTTTACTCATGAGAGGGCATTTGAAGAATTCTTTTGTATCTGCATCCAGTTGGTTAACAAAACCTGGAAGGAGATGAGAGCTACTGCTGAAGACTTTAACAAGGTACTGGTCTGTATGAAGAGTAACATTCTTTGGTATTCCAGCCATTTATACAGTCAAGTCTGGCAGACTTTAGAATACACGTTAATGATTCATTCCACCCAAAGCTGATATTTTAGGTAGTTTCTGGCGTCAATCCACTTGACCATTTTTATATCTCTGGGAACTCTATTAGTGAGATCTCTGCTCTTGAGTTTTACTGCTCTGCCCATTGTTAGGGGTTCCCACAATCCGTGTTGAATTTTTGACTTTATGGAGAATGCAACGGGAGAAATGCAGAAAGGTTGTCAGGAACACACAAAACGCTAGGGTGGACATGAACAGAGTTGAAAGTAATAACAGGAAGGTCTTGGATGCATACTCGGTGGAGTATCCAAGATATATGGAAGCCCAAGGCTAACTCAGCGCACCAAGCTCCACTTTTTGGTGGTTGTACCTTCCTCCATTCAACCTAGTTTCCTTTTAATTCTGACTCCAGCTTTGCTTTTGTATTGCAGGTGATGCAAGTGGTGAGGGAGCAGATTACCCGTGCTTTGCCCTCCAGACCGAACTCTCTGGAGCAGCTTAAGAACAAACTGCGCGTCCTGAGCTACACAGAAATCTTGAGGCTTCGGCAGTCTGAGAGGATGAGCCAGGACGACTTCCAGTCCCCGCCTATTGTGTATGTAACTTAGGGATATATTTGTAAAAAAGCAGTAAATCTGACATTCACCAATTATGCAGGTAAATCTTCCTGGTGCGTGTGTTTTAAAAAATGGAGACTTAACTGGGTACGTGCTTACTTCAGGCATTTGAGTTACTAAGTAGTAAAGTCACTGTTAGGCCTTGTTCACACCAAATGCAGAGCAGATCCGGTCAGGTTTCTGCACACGCACGCTAGTCTTTTAGATGCGTTTTTGGCTTCTTTTTTTTTTTTAGTTTAACATGGGCTTTCAGTGCGTTCCAGGCATTTGCATGCGTTTTTTATGTGTTTGCAGATCCAGAGCAGGTAAAATAGGGCCTGTTGCAGTTTTTTTACCTGCTCTGGATCTGCACGCTGCGATGTGAACTGGAGCTAAAAATACGCAGTTTTGATCCGGTCTGCACCTGCTCTGCTCTGGACCTGCTCCGCGCTTGGTGTGCACTAGCCCTTAGCCCTGGAGCATGCACATTTTCTTTTTAAATACAAAGTCTGGAACGACAGCTCTTACATTTCTATTCCCAAGTGACCAGTCAGATTCCAACTGGCATCTATCTAGCAAGAATCATTTAACAAAAGCTCTGCGCTATGTGTATTAAAACCAAGTGATTATATAAAGCTGAAAATATCATATAGTATTTGTATCTTCTACAGTAATGTAACACTTAAAAATGCAAAGTAAGACCGTACCATGGTACTAAACTTTTTATTCCCTACCGAGAGTGTCGCAGACAAGACTTCCAACATCAGCGCCTTAGAATCCATGCTTAAAGTTGCTCTGTCATGGAGGTTGCCATTGCTGATTTCCTTTTAAAAATTTTTATTTATTGGCAGACAATGCTAAAGCCAAGGCATGACAGCCAGCAACTGGCATTTGCAGAGCAATACAGCAGTAGTAGCCAGCATATTGTTCTCATGACAGAATGTCCTTTAGAGGGGAAGTACAGGGAGAGTAAAACAATGCTTAGAGTGGTGTGGGATGTCCTTTAACTATACATGTGTTTATTCCTAAAGATGGATGTAAAAAGATCAAAATATACTCTCCCCTATGCATAGAGCATTGTGGGATCCTCCGCCAGCTCTAAGACCGAGTGCTGACCGGTCATGTGACCACTTATCAGTCAGCTCTCAGTCGTGGCTCCTAGTGCAAGACAGTGACTGTCAGTCACTGCCCTCTGCAGGGATCCCCTCCTCTCCTTTCTGCTCCTCCAGTGCTGGCTGGAGCAACAGGCCAGGGATGGGTTGACAGGCAGCCAGGGTGGATCCTAACAATATCCTTCATGACCACAACTCTGCTCTGCCCTGTCAGTCGATAATAGGCAAATGTACCCGTGTGACCTAAAATAGAAGTATAGCCAAAAAAAGGCTTTTTTTACTTTTTTGTAAAAAGAAAAAAAAAACAACAGTACAAGGAAACCTATCATCCTGACATTTTCTTAATCGGCCTTTCTCAACCAGGGTGCCGTGGCACACTGCGGTGCCTTCTGGCTTCCTCAGGGGTGCCTTAGAATTTTGTGATGGCAGGATTCTGATGTGAATGGGGGACTTTGGTGTAAAAGGAGGAATTCTGGTATGAAAGGGGACTTCTGATGTATAGGGGGGGGGCGGCTCCTGATGTGAAAGGAGGAACTTCTAGTATAAAACGGAGAATTGTGATGTGATAAGGGAGGCTCTTGATTTGAAGGGAGGACTTTGAGGCAAAGGATGGAACCCAACTTTTTCATGTGTTTCTGCGTGGGGTCCCCCCCTTACATTTTAGACTGGGATGCCATTGAGATTTTGCATACTATTAAACGGTGCCATGACTGAAAAAATATTGAGAAACGCTGTTCTAAGTAATGCTATTTATGTGGCTGTTTGGTTGCTGATCTGGCTTCAGTATATTGTAAGTCACTGAACTGGAACAGGTATGCTGGTGAGGAGTTCTGACCTGCATACTTGCGCTCTTGCTCAGCAGCTCAAAAATGCATGAAAGTCAAGAGGATTAGCATGCCAGCTGGGCACAAGGCATTTTCAGCAGGTCAGCAATGGCACTCTTTTTATTTTCCTTGTCCTTAATTAAAAATAAAATCCATGAATGCTCAAATCTGGTTGGTTCTTGTAACACATACGCTTCTTCCCTCCAGTCTTTATACTTCAGCTCCAGTGTGTTTTAAGGCCCAATTATTGCACCTTTCACTTTTCCTTGATGCTCCTTTTCATTTTTTTATTTACATTTTTTTGTTCAGGGAACTACGTGAGAAAATTCAACCCGAGATTTTGGAATTAATTAAACAGCAGCGGCTGAACCGCCTGTGTGAAGGAAGCAGCTTTCGTAAGATTGGAAACCGCAGAAGGCAAGGTAACCACTTTGTATGAGGAATGTGACTATGACTTGAAGCTGAACTCCAGGCACAAAAAATTTCATTTAAATATCTTCATTAATAGCAACAAAGGAGATAAATCCACTTTGTGTGCACCAAACCGAGATATTGCCTTGTTAAAAAGCGCAGTGACATCATCACTATGCTGGACATAGTGTGCCAGGAGCAGAGATGTGGGAGGGACCTAACAGGCTCCACCCGCTACAGGTTTTCTGCTGAAAACTACAAGAGGGGTGGACACAAGACCAGTCACCCTCCGCCAGGGGAGAGAGAGCAGCAGTGACCGGTCTTTATTATAGAACACTTTTGCACTGTAAATATACACAAAGCACACCAAGATTCAAGTAAGACTATACAAGCCTCGTGTGTTTAGATAATATTTGTTTTGCCTGGAGTTTTGCTTTGGGTTCTTATGCGAGTTGCTAAGGTCCAGTGTTCCCCCCTTTGAATCCATGCTCATGGCTTCATATCTTTCAGAGAGGTTTTGGTTCTGCCGCTTGGCCCTTAACCACAAGGTTTTGCACTATGGAGACTTGGAGGAGAATGCACAAGGAGAGGTGCCATACGAGTCACTGCAAGAGAAGAGTAAGAACTTGAAACACTTGATTTACTACATTTTGCCCTTTTTCTTGGATGACTTAATTTCTTTGTCAGTAGCGGGCTAGTCATAGAGCAATTGCAGTAGTCCAAATCACTCATGCAGAATTTATCTTTTATCAGGTTTCTCTTTTTTTATTTCCACATAATCAGCGTCATTTTTTTTGCTTTGACTTTTTCAAGCTGACTTCCAGTTATGTATTAATTAAACAATCATTAAAGTTCTTTAAATGGTTCCTCCCACCCTTCCTTGACTGGTCTCTCCAGCCCCTGAATGCCAGCTACCTACCAAAATGCTTACCTTCAGCCCTGCTCCCAGGTTCACTTTGTGGCTCTGGAAATCTCCTACTGGGTATGTGCGCCGCACACTGCAGTCATTCCTATGGCTAGTCCATACTTGACCCACAGTCATCCTGAGCAGTAAGGACCAGCCATAGGAATAAATAGGCAAAGCAGCGTACATCTGCAGTGAAAAGATTGTACAGTGATGGGCAGGGCGGCACAGTGAAGAAGGAGCAATAGCAAACTGGCTATAGCATACACCCATTGCCTCTGAGCCTCTCCGACCCATCTAGCAGCACTGCACCTGACCTGCCTCCCCTCTCTCGCCCCGACACCTGACAGCCGGTCTGTGTCTTCTCCGATGCCCGCTGCATCTGCCGATACAAGCGGGGGACAGCAGCGTGATCGGAGGTGGCAGACTGCAGCGGGAAGGAGAGCAGCGGTTGAGCTACATCCACTAATCAGACTCAACTAATCGAGAATGAAAATCGTTGACAACTCGTTATTATCGATTAGTTGTTGCAGCCCTATTCTGAATCATTAGAGGAGCTGAACAGAATTACATGTTTTTGGGCCGGTAAACCCATGTAGATATGTATGTGTATTTCAGCTATGTATTTATCGACATGTTTGGAGCTGAGTTTTAAATAAATCCACATGTGCTCACGATGCACTCATCATTTGTGTGTTTCTTCTAGTCCCAGTCGCCGAAATCAAGGCCGTGCTTACTGGAAAAGACTGTCCTCATATGAAGGAGAAGAGTGCACTGAAGCAGAACAAGGTCACCGGAAACTCATTAAAGCCCAATTCACCTTCTATTAAATATTTGCAAACCATTTTCCACCTGTTCATAACTTTCCACCTTTGCTGTGTGTCGTCTATCCTGTCCCATGTGATCTCTATAGAACAAAATGCTAAAGTCCCAGTAGCTTGATTGTGTCTTTAAATGAAAAGGGAAGCAATGCATGCAGGGGCGTAGAAATCATTAAAGTGATCCTGATTTGATTTTAAAAAGAACATCATAACAGGGCTAAGCAAAGATCTGACTATTCCGTAGTGGATTATTATAACTGTGCAGAATATACAGTATATGGGAATGAATACAAATGATTGATGATTCTGCTTACTCACTTGTTCACAAATTCCATTCTGAATACTCTTTTCTGTTATAGGAGGTTTTGGAATTGGCCTTTTCCATACTGTATGACCCAGATGAGACTCTAAACTTTATTGCACCAAATAAATATGAGGTAATTATGTGATTCTGCTGCATTAAGAAATTGTCTTGTCCTTCCCTGGAGAAAATGCTGCTCCAGGATCCTTCCAGTGCTGATCACAGAACCCAAAGCCTGGGGTCATTGCATGGAAGTCGGCAGGCTGTGATGAGCATAACAATATTTTTTCTGCCTCTGAAGTGTCTGTATTATATGCTGTAATATTTAGGAGGAGGATAATATAAGAGTTTTGTCTTAAAGGTACAGTTAGCCTTTAAATCAGTATTTCTCAACCTGTGTAACCTCGGGATCCATATTTGTCCTGGGTCATTAAGACGGGACCCAAGTCGCACTGCAATGGAACGCACGGCATTAGGGTACTGCGCGTTCCGGTGCGGGCCTACGAACTTTGGGTGGGAGGTGAGTTTTTTAAGGTCCACCCAGACTCCCTCCCTGACAAGAACTGGAGTGGATCCTCAGCCTGGGGTCCAGTGTGGGCTGCTGTGCTGTGATGGAGCTCAATCCATACTTGCATTGCTTGTACAGCTCCCTTGCATGGCCTGTAGAGGTGCAGGGAGCCACAATGTGATGTCACTCCAGTCCAGGCACCTCGACAGGACATGTGAGGGAGCTGTAAGTAATACACATATGGATGGAGCTCCCTCGCGGCCATAGCCCCATCCCATCTTAAGCTGACACTCGGAGCCGGGCAGCGCATTTTGAATGGCTGCTTGGTTTGAGAATTGACAGTGCTGAGCTAGGGGGAGGCTGAGGAGCCTCGCACCTAAAAAAGTGGAAGGCATGCAGCGACCAACTGAACACGGGGTCGCGACCCACTTTTGGGTCACGACCCACCAGTTGAGAACCAAGACTTTAAATCTTCTGCGATTGACTATGTTTACATACAATGCATTCAGTGTCTTTTATGCGACCCGAGTACACAGGAAAGTTTTTATGTCCATCAGAACATTGAGTTTTCACAACGTCACAACTTGTGCATTTCTGTTCTTTGTTGTAGTACTGCATCTGGATCGATGGTGTGAATGCTTTGCTGGGGAGGGAGATGAGCAGCGAGCTAACCCGCAGTGACATGGACGCTCTGCTCAGCATGGAGATGAAACTGCGTCTGCTGGACCTGGAAAACATTCCGATCCCTGAGGTGCCTCCTCCCATTCCCAAAGAGCCCAGCAGTTATGACTTTGTCTACCACTATGGCTGATCTGGAGATCTACATGAAGGACACGCACACCCACTAACCTGGGGAAAGACCTCTCATTAATCAGCTGTGTAATGGACCAAGGTCTGCCCTGAGATGGGGAAGGGGCTTGTGTAATCCAGATGAGCACCCCCCACTCATCCATTAGCTGTCTTTGGCAGAGCTGCTGTGGATGAACACCCTACAGTTGTTCGTTAATACAAGAGCAGCAAGGGCTTCTGGGTCACAGTTCTTGCCTGCTAGGCACCCTCTTCCTCCTGGTTCTTTTCCAAGGTTTACCTTTTTCAATAGGTACTGCATAGGTACAGGCGGAGGCTGCATATATTGTTTATGGCCCGGTAGGGTTTAAATCAGTCAATCTATTTTTGCCTTAATGTTTAGAATGCTTTTCCAATCAGAGTGCTGCCCGCCGCCTTCCACTCGAAGCATGGAGTGCAGCTTTTCATTCCAACAGTGTGTGCGGTGCTCTGCTCGAAAGCACAATCGATTTTTCTTGTTACCAGAGAGGTATTTTTGTCTAGGTACATAAACTGTAATGTCTCACTATTGTATCTAAAAACAGTTTACAGTATAGGGTTCAATGGAGACAAGAAGACTCATATATTTAGACGGCAATCTTTGTTATACGGTACAACTCTCGCCCTTTGTAAATGATGATTGGGAGGGGGCATATGAATGTAAAAGAGATGAGGTACATGAGGCTGACATCCAAAATAATATGTAATATTACTAATAAATAACAAGCTGCTGGTGTCTTTCCGTGTGTTTCATTTGTATTTCGAACTTGGAAGCCATTGTTCTGTCCTCGCTGTAGGTTGCCCTATGGCCCGTATATAGCTCGCATTGCAGCTAAACTCTCCTATTCTGCAATAAGTCAGGCTGAGTGTAATCTTAATGCTTTATTAGCAGGGTGGGGTGAAACTGGTAAAGAAGAACATGTAAAAATACAATCAATAAATGAAACATGTAAATATAATGTCAGCTTACAAATACAAAACAAGTCCATCCATACCACTGATGCCACCTAAAGGGAATTTGGACGCTTTCTTCCAGACTCATGCTTAGGATGGCAGTGGATTCTCTTCTCCATTTTAAAATGGAGGCTGAATTCCCAGAATGCTCCTTTCCTTCGCTTCCAGCTCCAGCAGTCCTGACGTTCCAGGAGATCTCCCTCTGACCGGAAGTTCCTGTATAAGGGTAAGTATCGGAGCATTTGGGTGAGTACGAGTACTCACCCAAATACTTGGTATCGGTACCGATACTAGTATCTGTGAATCCCTACTTCTCAGTCTAGGGTTGGGATTTTGTTGTTCCTTTTGTATCAGAAAATTAAAAATGCTTTGGAAGATCTTTCATAACACTTCAAAAAGCAGAACAATAAGGAATAAGGCTGTAAGGGTTAACTCCATGCCATGGACGCACTAAAGCCTTTGAGCACCACATCAAAGTTTATAGACAGTAACCCTGCTGAATCCTTTCCTGAACAGGATTGACTGTTCTACCTTTGTCTATAAACTATTGCCGAGTCCTATTGTCCTTTTGGGAATGACATGAGACTAGTGTTGCTTTGGACACATAGAAAACAGTGCATGCTGACATCAAAGCTTTTCCAGTGTCCATAGTAGCAGGATGCTTTATTATGTTGGCCATGCATAAATTTGCCTGGCTCGAAGCTATTTGGTCGGGAAGTCAGCTTCCTGGCCAAACAGCATGTAGCCGACATCCCGGCCAAGCAGCATGGAGATTGCCAATCAGAAAGCCGGGCAACGAGTCCTTAAACTGGTTTCTTGATTGGTCGGGAAGTTGGCTCCATCTTCCCTTGCGGCACTGCCAGTCAGATGAAATCTCCCTCTGACCAGAAGTTCCAGTATCGGGGGTAGGTACAGGAGTATTTGGGCGAGTACGAGTACTCGCCCAAATACTCGGTATGGGCACCGATACCAATACTAGTATCGGTGCATCCCTAGTGGTAATGTAGAGGTGCAGTGATGTGTGTGCACATTTCATGACTCACAGGATTGCAGGCTCACAGGATTAGGCCTGAAGCCTAAACATTCAAAATGTTCTCCACAGGAAACTCAGTCTGATTTTGGGCACAGATGTAAAGTAGACTTAGCTGCCCCCCTCCCTGTTATTCATTGTAACACGATCAGTAAACACCAGCTCTGCCTTTTCACTGAATACACTGTCCAGGGGGGGTTGCCACTATAAATACTAATGAATAGGAGGTGGGGGGTGGAGAGGTCACTTGCACTATACACACTTTACTTGCAAAGCACAATTGCAGCCATTTCCATGAGGAGATAAATAGGAAAGCTAACAAAAAATGTACGTTTTTGTGTTCCTATACAGCGACTGCATATGTCTGCTTCATGTGTACTTTGCTGGCATATGTTTTTTTTTAAATACCTCTGCAAAGGTGGAAATGGGCTTTGCAAAGTGGACCTTTACCCCCCTTTTACTAAAAATCACAGCAGCATGCAGCTCTGCATGCTGATTTCAAATCATCTTACATTCATTAGTTTAAAAAAATTGTTTTTCATTTACTTACAAATAGAGTTCATTCAATTCTGGCACACATGATGTAAGTGCCAAAGCATTGCACCCTGGGAAGGTTACATCAGCAGAGCATTGCTTGGAAATCTCATCTGTAACCTCAGGGAAAGGCATTTTCCTCCCCTGAGATGATGTCCATGGTCACATGCCCTAGTCACATGTGCCAGAGTTCAAGGAAGTAAATGGAGATCTAGTAATCTGCCCTTGGTAAACATGGCCACTGCCAGAATACGGGAAAGAAAAGAGAAATAAGGCATACAAAGAATACAAAGCCGGCAATTATCTAGAAGTATGTGTTTGTCATTACTAAGCATTTCTGAAGGTGCGTTTGTGGTTATTTTAAAGATATGGATAAAGTTCCGCTTCAAGGACAGGTAAGTATGAACATTTTGGTTAATAAGGTTTTATAGGACAACAACGGCCTAAAATGTATTTGGTAATTTGCATTTAAAGTGGAGAATTAAATGAAGCCTTTTATTGGCTAAGTAATTAAAACTGCAAGTTTGAAGACGGCTCTATTTTCTTCATGCATGGTATAGTCAGGCAGTGACGGTGATCAGCAGATCCAAAATACAAGCAGCTAAAATGGTACAAAGCTTAAAGGAGAACTATGAGAAACTCACTCATCCTCATAGTTCTAGCCGACCTGTGACCATGAACACATACCGTCGCTCGCTCACTTCTCGATCCTGTCCCTGCAGAGAGCCTTGACTGTCACTGACGGCTCCCTGCAGGGATTCCCCCCCTTCCCCTGTCCGATCCTCCAGCGCTGACAGGCAGAATGGACGGGGGAGGGGGCAGGTACAGCTGGCTCTGCCTCTAGATAGGCAGAGCCAGCTGTCACTCACGCAGCTGGGTGGATCCGGACAGTAATGTCGGGATCCATCCCGGCTGCGGCGTCTCAGTATGCTCGCGGTATACTGAGCTTAGGGTGACGGGAGGACGCTAGTTTGTGTCCTCCCGTTACCCGTAGGAGAACTATGGGGAAAAGCCTTAACCCCATAGTTCTCCTTTAAAGTAGTATTAAACTCACAAACGTTTTTGAAAATAATGAAACCAAATCAAACAAATAGACATTGCCCAGCAAAGTATTTCTTTACATTTTTGGCAAACCCTTATAGTCCTCATGATTCCCAACTCTCTCAGCTCTGCTTCTCCAAACTTCCTGTTTAGTACAAGATCATGAGGGACAGAGCAGTCTCCGGCAGCTGTCCATCTAATAGCTTGGAGAAAGGAGGAACCATAATGAGCGAAGCGCGCTTTCATTATCGATTCCTCACAGGCGTAGTGCATTTGGTACAGGGCCGGCCTTAGGCCTTTAGGCGCCCTGTGCGAGAAAGCTTTACAGCGCCCCTCAGTGACCACACCCCTCAATGGCCACACCCCCAGTAACCACACCCATTTATCACCCATATTTTTGGTAAAATATAAAAAGACGGGGTCACGTCGGGTAAATAGACACCATGGTATCACTCTGCCTATGACAGGAGCTGGCGCTATAGAGGAAACATTGGCTTAATGGAGAACTATGGGGTTAGGGCTTTCCCCCATAGTTCTCCTTAGGGTAACGGTAGGACACAAACTAGCGTCCTCCCGTCACCCTAAGCTCAGTATACTGCGAGCTACAGCTCGCGGTATACTGAGACGCCGCAGCTGAAACGGATCCCGACAATTCTGTCTGGATCCGCCCAGCTGCGTGAGTGACAGCTGGCTCTGCCTATCTAGAGGCAGAGCCAGCTGTACACGCCCCCTCCCCCGTCCGTTCCGCCAGTCAGCGCTGGAGGATCAGAGCAAGGAGGGGGGAATCCAGTCCCTCCCCTGTCACGGCTCTCTGCCGTGACAGGATCGAGAAGTGAGCGAACGCCGGTATGTGTTCGCTCACCTCCCGATCTACTGAGCCGACCTGTGACAGTCTCATTGTCACAGGTCGGCTAGAACTATGAGGATGAGTGAAAAGCACTCACCCCATAGTTTTCCTTTAAGCGGCTCTGCTCCCTGCGCTACCGCCTCGCTTCCTCTAGCGCTGGCACCGCTGATTCTCTCCCGCGGCTCTTCAAGTTCCCCCTTATGCCACCACCGGCCCTGGGAATGGTCACACCTAGGTCTTATTTTAGGGGTAGGTCTTATATTTTAGCAATTCCCAAAAATGGTACTGGCTCTTAATTTCAGGGTAGGTCTTATTTCCTGCATAATGCTGTATTCACATGTAACGTTCTTCTAAGCAAGTCAAACTTAATTAAGCATTTCTCAAGCTCTCATTGCTTCATCTAAACACATAACCAGCAGGTTATGGGCCCAGGCACTAAACAGAACACTGCAAGTCAACAAGAAGTTGTCTCTATTGGTAACTCTTCTTCGCCACAAGTTGTCCTCAGTCTTCCAGAATGAAAGATACCTGGCATCACTCAACCCAGAAGACTGAGTACATAATGTGTGTGTAGGGCATCATAGACCTGCCCCACAAAGGGACATCACTATAGTGCCCTTATTTTACACTCTCCAGGTACAGAGAATGGTGAGCACCACTTTCACCATCAGTGATGCCCAGTGTGGAGAAGAGGACCCCGTGTCATCATGTGACTGACTGACACAAAAGCATAAAATTCAGCCAGTTGAGTCAATTTGGAAGCAGGCGGTAAAGCTTAGAGTTGTGTTTTAACCCTTTTGCTGCCAGTGCCATATCCCTTAAGGCGTGGGCTGCAGGCCCCTGTAAACAGACTCCTGGCGACTATAGCCACTGGGATCAATTAATATGTGAGCCCATCGCACTTCTGACTGGATCAAAAACCCTGAAAAAATGGGTGGGTGCTGCAATGACAGCGGATGCCACCGCAGAACAAATCCAAGTAAAGAAAGGTCACTAGCACTGCAGCATGAATTCTAGTCAACATTTAATGACTGCTATATAGTGTGACGTCATCACAGGCAACGTTTCGGAACTGCATGGTCCCTTTCTCAGGCAAAACAGAGAGTTCTTCCACCATCTCGCCCCTCCATGTACCTGAATTCTCCTGCAGAGTGTTGTCAATTTTTTAATCTGGTGCCACAGTGGCTGACGGGACGTGTAGCCTCTCCATTTACAGATCCCATAGAAATATCTGTAAATGAATGATGGGACTGTACAGCCTTATCATCCACTCACAGATGCTTCCACAGGATCTGTGACTAGAGACACTACAAGACCCATCAACCACTACGGCAGATTTGTAGTTCTCAATGGAGTACAAGTGCGGTGACCTCACCGCACTTGTAGTCTATTCATTCTTCCTCCCGTCCATGTTACTGAATGTCCATACTGAAGTTTAGACATGGACGAATGGACAGTCTGCAGGCGCCAGAGCATTGCACCCATAATCCACTGATCACGATTGCAATGCTGTACTGGCTCCAATGCAAAAAGATCATGAATGCAAATGTTTTATTTGCTTTCTAAAAGGTGGACTGCACCTTTAACCAGCACAGTAAGTTGAAGGATAGGTAAAATAAAAAAAAAGTTTAGTGCAAAATAAGCAACTTTACTTATATAAATATCTACATAGCATATAAAAGAGGGACATAGAAGAGGAATGAGGCACAATGAGATTTGGTCCAAAAACAGGGACAGTCACTCTAAATAAAGGACAGTTGGGAGCTCTGAAGTGGTATTCTTGTATAAAACACAGGACCCCTTCCGGGGACATAGGGCATTTGTCATCCCTTCTACACTATTAGAAGCCAACAATGTTACACTTTCTTCAACATTGGTGACAGAGAACAGCCGTGTCAACACAAGAACTTTGCATGAGAAGTATCACATGCCACCACCAAGATGGCGGCGGGAGGAGGACATTCCCGTGTTAGGACACTCCCAGCATGCTCCGCGCGATGAGCCACGTCTGTGTGCTGAGCGGATCGCTGTAGAGGAGGTACATGGGGGTGTCTGATAGGGTGGAATGTGCACATTATATGTGCACACCGGACTGGTATACGTACCAGTCCGGTGTGCTCTCTGTATAGTGACATATTGCTGTGTGTGAGGGGAGGAATGGCCCCGAACGTCCCACCATCTGTTGCACACTTATGATGCTGTCTGTGGAGTTCAGGTCATTGTGCACAAAGCCGCGGCTCTGCACAATAATAAACTGTATATAGGGGTCCTCTCAATGCAGGGGGTGGAGGGGGTCCTGTCCTGAAAGTATTCTAACCTGAGGCTGCTGTGTGATCTGTGCAGGTGTCAGGCTGGGCTGACAGGACACAATTGGACAGATGTTGGAGGACACGGATCTCCCTGCGGTGACAAGCGTGGACGCAGTTTGGGTAAGTTGGTAGAGTAACAATAGTGGCCGGCTGGAATTTCAGATCGGTTACAGATATGTTGACCTGTATTAAAAAGATGTTCTAGATCCCCATATGGTGAGCATCAGAAAAGGCGTCCTTGTCAAATAAATGTTCATTGTGTTTCCGGCTGCTAAGGGACCAGACTAGCTAGTGGTGCTAAAAATGCCCCTGGGCTGACGGTGAATAGGAGTTCAAAATAGCCCCAGGCTGGTGGTAAGTAGAAGTAAAAAATGCGCCAGGGTAGGTGGCCAGTACAGATGTGCATGGCCTTTGTGCAAACTGAGTTCGCTCAAGCACGTGCAAAACTGTCAGTCACACACCCACCTACCTCTCCCCCAGGCAAATCATCTGCCCCTTTGTTACGTGTAGTTGGGCAAGGAATCAGCCACTGCTGATTGGTTAGGGAGGGGAGTGTGACTGAGCCCACACATATCCCTATTGTTCAGTAAGGCTAAAAAATGCGCCAGAGTTGATGGTCGGTAGGAGTATAAAATACCCCAGGGTTGATGGTCGGTAGGAGTATAAAATGCCCCAGGGTTGGTGGTCCGTAGGAGTATAAAATACCCCAGGGTTGGTGGTCAGTAGAAGTAAAAAATACCCCAGGGTTGGTGGTCAGTAGAAGTAAAAAATACCCCAGGGTTGCTGGTCCGTAGGAGTATAAAGTGCCCCAGGGTTGGTGGTCAGTAGGAGTAAATAAATACCCCAGGGTTGGTTGTCAGTAGGAGTAAAAAATACCCCAGGGTTAGTGGTCCGTAGGAGTATAAAATACCCCAGGGTTGGTGGTCCGTAGGAGTATAAAATACCCCAGGGTTGGTGGTCCGTAGGAGTATAAAATACCCCAGGGTTGGTGGCCCGTAGGAGTATAAAATACCCCAGGGTTGGTGGTCAATAGAAGTAAAAAATACCCCAGGGTTGGTGGTCCGTAGGAGTATAAAATACCCCAGGGTTGGTGGTCCGTAGGAGTATAAAATACCCCAGGGTTGGTGGTCAGTAGGAGTATAAAATACCCCAGGGTTGGTGGTCCGTAGGAGTAAAAAATGCCCCAGGGTTGGTGGGCAGTAGGAGTAAAAAATGCCCCAGGGTTGGTGGGCAGTAGGAGTAAAAAATGCCCCAGGTTGGTGGTCAGTAGGAGTAAGAAATGCCATTGTGTCATTGGGAGACGCCTCAGGGTTTGTGGAAATTCCCCAGCACCATTGAGTACTAAGAGGAATAGCGCCTCCATTGTTGGTGTCTGTGGGACAAATAGTGTCCTGTCATTGGTGTTACTGGGATTAGGAGAGTCGTAGCATTGGTATCAAGTGGCCACATACCTTTGTATACACTCACCCGCCACCTTTTGCATGCAGCTGTCAAAATGACAGCCAGGACTTGCTGAGCAATGCAGCCACAGCTGTCACCAATGGAGCTTCTGAACGCTGTATGTAAACACTATTTGGATGTGCTATGAAGAGATACAACTTTATAACATTGTACACTGTATTTCCTCTGCTCCATTCATCTCCTCTTTGCTCCAGCTGTTGTGGGACTACAAGTCCCACAAGGCATTGCAAGATTTTGACAGGCATTACTCCCAGAGGCAGAGGGATGATGGGATTTGTGGTTCAACTACAGTCGGAGTGGCAAGGTTGTCTACCTCTGTTGTAGGGCCCTCTTGACCATGTTTTGTAACTACTGTCTCTATTATGTAAAGTGCTGCACAAACTTTTGGCGCTTTATAAATCCCGTATACTAGTAATAAATGACAGCTTTTCAGTCATACAAGGGAGGTAATAATGTGAATGGATTTTCTGACCTGTATGTCATAGACTTTATCTTGTATTTTATGTTTTTCAGGTTCATTTTGCCCCTAGACATTATAATGCCACTAAGTCCTGGTGCGGCTGACATGATGGGTTTACCTTGCTGGGCCGTACTATGGAAAGTACTCTTCACGTTGGGGCTGGTCCTCTTCTATTACTGTTTCTCCATCGGGATCACCTTCTACAACAAATGGCTGCTTAAGGTGAAGAATGGATTCTCAGAGAAAGTTAAGGCAGGGCTCCAGCAATAACAGATGGCTTGAAACTGGTTTTAGTGAGGAAGGGTTTGGTTCCCTGCAAGTGCTTTTTGGTATCTAGGACCCCTGAGGGATTTCTCAACCCACCCTTGGCATGGGGAGATTGGATTTTTAGCTGAGCTACACTATATTGCCAAAAGTATTGGGACGCCTGCCTTTACACACACATGAACTTTAATGACATCCCAGTCTTAGTCCGTAGGGTTCAATATTGAGTTGGCCTGCACTTTGCCGCTATAACAGCTTCAACTCTTCTGGGAAGGCGTCCACAAGGTTTAGGAGTGTCTATGGGAATGTTTGACCATTCTTCCAGAAGCACATTTGTGAGGTCAGGTACTGATGTTGGAGGAGAAGGCCGGGCTCGCAGTCTCCGCTCTAATTCACCCCAAAGGTGTTCTATCGGGTTGAGGTCAGGACTCTGAGCAGGCCAGTCAAGTTCCTCCACCCCAAACTCGCTCACCCATGTCTTTATGGACTTTGCTTTGTGCACTGGTGCGCAGTCATGTTGGAACAGGAAGGGGCCATCCCCAAACTGTTCGCACAAAGTTGGGAGCATGAAATTGTGCAAAATGTCTTTGTGTGCTGATGCCTTAAGAGTTCCCTTCACTGGAACAAAGGGGCCAAGCCCAACCCCTGAAAAACAACCACACACTCTAATCCTCCCTCCACCAAACTTTACACTTTGCACAATGCAGTCAGGCAAGAACTGTTCTCCTGGCAACCGCCAAACCCAGACACGTCCACCGAATTGCCAGAGAGAGAAGCGTGATTCGTCACTCCAGAGAACACGTCTCCACTTCTCTAGAGTCTATTGGTGGCGTGCTTTACAGCACTGCAACCGACTCTTTGCATTGCACTTGGTGATGTAAGGTTTGGGTGCAGCTGCTCGGCCTAGAAACCCATTCCATGAAGCTCTCTACGCACTGTTGTTGTGCCAATCTGAAGGCCACACAAAGTTTGGAGGTCTGTAGCTATTGACTCTGCAGACTGTTGGCGACTTCTGCACACTGTGCACTTCAGCATGCACTGACCCTGTTCTGTCATTTTACGTGATCTACCACTTCGTTGCTGAGTTGCTGTTGTTCCCAGTTGCTTCTACTTTGTTATAATACCACTAACAGATGGCCGTGGAATATTTAGTAGCAAGAAGATTTCACGGATGGACTTATTGCACAGGTGGCAACCTATCACAGTACCACGCTTGTATTCACTGAGCTCCTGAGAGCGACCCATTCTTTCACAAATGTTTGTCTGCATGCCTAGGTGCTTGATTTTATACACCTGTGGCCATGGAGGTGATTGGAACACCTGAATCCAATGATTTGGAGGGGTGTCCCAATACTTTTGGCAATATAGTGTACTCTAATGACCAGCCTGTGTGTTCCTTGCCTATTCTTATAAGGGGCTTTCCCTGTCTATAAGCAGGCTCTGCCTGTGTAGTATGCTCACTGCTTGGGTAGTAAGAGGCATGTGAGCTGTCTGCCATGTTACCTGTAATCTGTTCACATCCCGACCGCCAGGTCCCATCTGGCGGAGATCTGCGACAGTTTTCTGTATTGAAAGCTGCCGCAAACCTTTGTTCATTAGGCGGAGACATGTTTGGAAATGTGTGAGCGGCTATTGTTTTGCTGTGGAGTGTGTTTGTTCTGCACATTTGTTCTGTGTGGATATTTGCCTTTGCTAAGTTCTTTAGTTGTTTCTTTACAAGGTAATGTATTTTTGATTTTTCTTTTTCATGTAATTAGCGTTGTGGCCAGTAGATGGCGCCGAGGAGCATACAAAATAAATCCTTATATCCTTTAGCGCCATCTACTGGCCATACTGTAATATTACATAAAAAAACATTCCACTAAAGTTTAAAAAAAATAAAGGACATTTGTTGCATATTTGCACAGAGCGAACGTTCACAGATATTCGCAGGGCCACTCTTGTTTATAAATTGATCCCAAAGTTTAGCTACCCCCCCCCCAAAATGTATTATTTTGCAAGTTACCAGTGCTTAGATGTGGTGGCTGCATTCATTTTCAGGCTTTTTTGTCCCTTCATTTTTACCTCCCAGTAACACACTTGTCCGAGTGTGACCATGCACACGCACTGTACTGCATCTATGGAGGAGCAGCGTTGTCACTCTTGGACATGACTACAGAACGCCCCCCTTTGCTCTCCATGACTTAGAGCAGAGGTGTTTTGTAGTTGACAGAAGAGAACTAGGAAGGCTGATGATGTTGTTTAAGATTTCAGTCCAGTGCACAGGAAGTGACTGATTTCTGACACAATCAGAAGGTATTTGCAGAAAATGTATTGAGCCAGAAAAAGAGAAAACGAATGCAGCCCCCCAGATCTGAGGACGGGTAAGCTGCAATGTGTTCCAGTTTTGTTCTGTGGTTTAGAGATACTTTAGGGCAGCGTCCTGTTTAATCCCTTAATATTCTGCTTGCAGCGTGCCAAGATTCGCTGACACAGTCCATCGAAATGCTCAGCAGAGCAGCGAGCTATACTTGGAAAGTAGACATATTGTAATTTTCACAGGGGGAGGGAGCAGCTTTCAGTGAGGATGCAGATTATTCTGTTGACTTTTCAGTCAAATGTCTCATTTCCATTTTTTTGTTTAGTTTATTCTAAGCAAAACAACCAGCAAAGCAAATTAGAATGACGTGAACATGACAGGCAGAGATATGAAGTGGAGCCCTTTAAGTTTAACAAAATGCAAAAAATGCTAAAAGTTCAGACGAGTGTTGAAGGGAAATGATAATAGTTTGGACTCTGAGTGGTACCACAATGCCATGCGTTCCAGTGCGGAACGACCGCACTGGAACGCAGTGGCTGGTACCGCAGGGCAATGCCATGCGTTCCGGTGCGGGGGACCACACTGTGAGCAGGGCGCCCATTTAAATGAATGGCACCACCACGCCCCCTTCCTCCCCAGAGCGCGGTGAGGCTTTGCTCATGAGATCCAGTGTGTTCATGGCACAGAACTGCTGTGAACGCATTGGATGGTGTGAACAGGCTGGAGAGTACCTTTAGGCCCCATTCACACTGAGCGATTCGCAAATCGCGCGTTTGTCATTGTGCAAATGCTTGCATTGAGCAAGCTAGAATCGCGGCAAAATCCGCTCCAAAAAGGGTCCTGCTGTAGCGACGCACGACCCGCGACAGCCGCGATATCGCGGGAATTACCGTGCGGTAAATCTCTCAATGTGAACGGGCCTTAGAGATGATATATTCTTAAACTCTTGTATGAGTTTTATCATTATATGTATACGTTCTTTGACTAACAAATATAACAGTGCGCCATTCTTATCGCTCGACACACCAGACCTGAAGTTCCGGTCGCCGGGAAGGTGTTTTCCTTATGACATTTAGCCCTGTTCGGGCAAGCAGGACTAAATGTAGCGTAAGGAAGTCGCTGCTCGTTTTGTACAAGTGATCTGGGCAGCTGTACAGTAGAAGCCTGCTTGTTCCCCACTCCACTTCCCCACCGTGGTTTTCGGACCCCAGAAGAGCAGGGGGACCCAGGACCACAGCAAATGACTTCAGGATGGAGAGCAGGGAGCAGACTCTCCAATCTTCTGTGTGATCAGTGAGACAGGAGCGCTGTACTCGCAGTGCAGCTGCCACAAGCTGGGTTGCACATAAGAGTGACCACAATGCTGTGCTTGATCTTCTGTGTTGGAGGGCAAGCTCCATAAAGAGAACCTGTCATCTCCAAACGCTATCACATATGGGCTTGTTGACCATGCAGACCAATGAGAAGCGCTTCTAAAATACGATTATGGTTAAAATTATTTTTTAGTAGCAGGACAAATAGATTGCGGGGCCCAAGTAGATTGGGCCCCGCTTTAGTCCTTGGACAAGTCGTTTTTTTGATAAATTTCCACTCTGCTGCAAATAAGGATTTTACACGACTAAGGATTCCCAATTGACGATGAGACTGAACAGTAGAGCAGTTTCTGACTGAAACTTTCAATTCAGCCATATGATAATGGAAGAGTTATTGTTGCTGACTGGTTGAACTATGTAATTAGTAGACCTCCTTTAGAATTGCACCAGCATAGATACAAATGGGAATGTAATAAGGAGACTAGAATTCCCCCTAATACCTATAAAGGAGAATGCAGCATATTTTCTATGGGCCCTGTTCACACCATGCATGTGCACTGGAGTGTGCTGTGTAACAATGCAGCATTTTTATGCAATGCACTATGTTGCATGTCAGTGTGCTGCAGCATGTTACATAGAGGTGAATGAAAAGTCATTTTCTCACATTTCAAAAAAGTAAAAAAGCAAACACACCGTGTGATGCGTTGTAACGCATTGCCCCACCCTGTACAACACACAACAGTGCACATGCGTTATATGGAGCACAATGCAGGTGGGCCAGCTTGAACAAGCCCTTACAGCTAATGAAGGTACTGTATAAATGTAATAATTCCTTTAGCCCGGAGTTCAGCCGTGATCCTGATGGTCCGCTCTTTGTACCATAATCTGTGTTTAAAATGCATCTCAAGCAGATTCCCCAGACTGTCACTGTGTTCAGGACTACAGCCTCTTGTTCTGCAGTCTTGTACATGTACAACTTCTCTCTGACATCTGCCGAGGTGATGCTCAGAACCCGGGAAATTGCTGACTTCTGCCTTGCAGCACTGGAGTCCCCGGTTAAAATCCTAGTTAGGATACTATCTGCATGGAGTTTGTATGTTCTCCGCATGCTTGTGTGGGTTTCCTCCGGGTACTATGGTTTCCTCCCACACTCCAAAGACATGCTAGAAGGGTAATTGGCTCCTGTCTATATTGGCCCTGTATGTATGCGTGTGAGATGGGGACCTTAGATTGTAAGCTCCTCGAGGGCAGGGACTGATGTGAATGTGTAATGCACTGTGTAAATTGGGCGGCTGTATAAATACCTGTAATAATAAATAATAACTATATATACTTTAGGGATGTAATGAGCCTGCAACCTGCTGCAAAGCTGAATGAGCGCATGGACATTAGTCGCTCAGCAGGCAGCCTGACTCACCAATGTAGATGCAGCATTTTCATGTTTGACTTGAGGATTGTATGAAACAGAAAGTCTATTATCATTAACACTTTCTTTCCTCTGTTTCCTCTTCTTTGTTGCAGAAGTTTCACTTTCCTCTGTTTATGACTCTTGTGCATCTGCTGATGATTTTCATTATGTCAGCAGTAAGTCGGGCACTGATGACATGCTATAGCGGCCGTGCGCGTGTTATCCTACCGTGGTCAGACTACCTAAAAAAAGTGGCCCCTACAGGTACAGACAACATTGTGTTCTCCTTATACTAACGTATATTATAGACTTTGGTGAATAGACATTCAGACCTTGTACCTGCCCTTTGGATCTGCATTCATAACCTTATCCAGCGTTTTACATCCACAGATGTATATGCAGATCTCAGCTTTTCCTGTTACAATTTGTGCCCGGAGTTCTTCTTTAACAACTGACTCCATTTTAAGACTATGTTTTATGGTACATCCTTTTCAGGGTGTAACATGAAGCAGGGTCACCTCCCTTGCCCCTCACCCCCAAATTACCAGAATCCCAGGATTCTTCTCCCTGCAGGATCTTGTATATATTTCAAATTGGCAGCTATTCACTGATCTGCTCTCAGGACCTGTAAATGAATGGAGCCTCAGCGGCAGAAGGACCCCTAGTCCTCAATCGAGTACAAGTGCGATGATGCCACCACACTTGTAGTCCATTGACACTTCCTCCCATCCTGTAACTGAAAGTCCCTACCTCTGTATGGATAGGGACTGGGAGGGAGAGTCTGTAGGAGCCTGAAGGTCGCTCCTGTGATCCACTGATTACAGTTGCAATGATTTGCAGGCTCCAATGCAAAACAATAACAAATGCACATTTTTACTTTTATTGATGGGTGCGCATTTATTCATTTTTGCAAAACTGCTTCTATTTTTCCTATACTATTGGGAGAGTAAAATATCCCAATAGTATAGGACATCACAAACCTCTGATTGCTCAGCTCACAGCTTCTCCCTGCAGAGAGCGGACTGTCAGTCACCACTCCCCACAGGGATTCCTCCCTCCTCTCTGTTCCTCCAGTGCTAATTAGAGGGACAGGCAGGGGAGGGGGCGGGCACAGCTGGCTGTGGCTCTAGAGAGGCAGAGCCAGCTGTCAAAATTGTCAGGATCCTTCCCGACTGCAGCATGGCTCTGCGCTGTCAGCACATAGCGGGCTTTATGCCCGCTATATTGTGACACATTAGTAAATATTAGGGATGCTCTGATACCGATACTAGTATTGGTGCTGATACGAGTATTTGGGAGAGTACTCTGATACCAAAACTTCCGCTCAGAGGGAGATTTCCTCTGACCGGGATTGCCGTGAGGGAACATGGAGCCAGCTTCCCGGTCAATCAGGAAGCCGGGCGGTGGGTAATGACTCGCTGCCCGGCTTCTTGATTGGCCGAAATGGCGGTTCCATGCTGTTTGGCTGGCTCCATGCTGATTGGCTGGGAAGCCAATCAGCATCGAACCGACCAAACATCATGGAGCCGGATTCCCTGGCAATCAAAAAGACAGGCAGTGGGTAATGACACGCTGCCCGGCTTCCAGATTGGGCAGGCAGCCTGCTCCATGCTAGCGAAAGTACCGGTATCAGTACTCGGTATTGGCAAGTACCGAAAGATCAATGTCGCTACTCGTAGTGGATACAGAAAAACCGGTATCGGTGCAGCCGTAGTAAATATACTCCTGTGACCAATAGAGAGCTAAAGCCAAAAAAAGTTTTGGCTGTAGTGCTCTTTAAATTGGGCCTGCCCTCTCTATCATCACGATTCTCCATATTGATTTTTCTATGTGATGGAAGTGGGCCAGACCAACCTTGACTTATAGCGGAATGTGTAAGATTCTCCTTTGGAGTCAGAAGCCCATATCTCTAACTATTGATTGCACAGACTTACAGTTTCCACTGCAGTCATTGGTGTATTTTATATTAACCTGAAGTCCACAGCAGCCAAAGTGCAATAGCTGGGATACATTTTTGAATGCAGTATTTGTGGTGCATCCTCGCCAGGTTTGGAGGAGAGTCTCATATTGGACAGAAATGTCACCAGCACTGATGTCTGTTGTGTAAATTGGGAATAGGTTTGGTGTGTAAACAACATTCCTGCCCCATACTTGCTGGCAGGTGTCAGCAGAATACTGAACAGGTATGTGAATTATAAGAATGTAATGGTTTTCTCGGAAGGTAAGGACAGGAAGTGAATGTTAGTCATGGGGAGGAGGAGGTGGTATATTGATTCCTAAGTTAGAAAATGAATATATCAAGCACTTCAGTACTAGCATGTTACACCCTCTTCATCACTAGACTAGTTTTCAGTTTTCAGCGCTGTGCAAGTTTGGCTGAGAATTCCTCCCTCACTCAACACTAACAAAATTAATTCATTTTTATAACAAATAGTTCTTTTATTGGTATTTAATAGCCGCTTTTTAAAAATTGTTTGCTATGTAAGACTCTAAAAAGACCCAAACATTTAGAAAAAAGCCTGTTTCTCTTACTTTCGTTTAGAAATCCTAGCAAATAAAAATAGGAAAATCCCCGAGATTTTATAATGTATAATGTTTGCCTTAGGAAGGAACCACTTGGTTCCGAATCATCACTATAAATGTGACACGATTCCAGTCAATAAAGGGATTGACTCTGCATCAAGTTGGAGTGCGAGCGACCATCTATCGATTTTGTACTTTTTAGAATGTAGACACGTCAAGGTCATCTGATTTTTTTTTTTTTTTGCTGCAGTATTTAGGAAATGAAGAAACATGCCGGTATCGAGGGGATTTAAACATGGAGCTTGTAAATAGTGCACAAGATATAATAAATGTACAGGTCATACACAGTAGGAGGAAGGAGTGAAGGGGTTAATGTACAGGTCACATACAGTGGGAGGATGGAGAGGAAGGGGTTTATGTATAGATGTGCAGGATAAGGGAGGTGAAAGGGTTAATGTACAGGCGAGAGCATAGATTGCAGATATTATAGGGGTTGGGGGTTACAGAGTTAAAATTGTTTGAGACTATAATCTCAATACAAATTAGTAAACTGAACATGAGATTGTAGTCCATCACAGAAGCGAGCTTGGAAAGGTGGCTACTTTACAACACACACAGGGACCATGGGGAACAATAGAAGCCACCCTCCAGAAGGAAGGACAGTGTCAGCACCAATTCAGAGATGATTTGAGGATCTACAGCCGAGTGATACACAAATAAGATCCATTTTTGTTAATAGGAGTTAAATCTTAAAAATACATTCAAGTACCCTGGGTTTAGAGTGGCTTTAAGTGGAAGATGCCACTTCCTCTTGGCAGTGTTGGCTGCCACTTCCTCTTGGCAGTGTTGGCTTGCATATTGCAGAACTGTAACTCTTGTTTTTCTATATGCAGCTTTGGCCACTGCCCTGGACATTGGGCTTTCCAACTGGAGCTTCCTGTACATCACTGTGTCACTGTGAGTTGGACAAGGCCTACATCATTGATGGAAGAGGAGAAGAACTATGCTTCTACAATCACTATCATGTTTTTTTTCTGTTACCACCAGGTACACCATGACAAAGTCCTCCGCTGTCCTCTTCATCCTCTTCTTCTCCCTCGTCTTCAAGTTGGAGGAGCTGGTGAGTCATGGAAGGCATGTGCGGGGTGGAGAGGGAGTGAACGGGAATCTTTTGGGTTCCCTTCTTTTATATATGACAGCTAAATTACCTATACTTATAATGGTGTATGATTGATGATTTACAGATGTGATCGTGTAAATATTTCATAACCGATCATCTGCCTGGAACAGCTGATCGGTCTCAAATGTCACTTCTATCGGACTTTGTGAGTGCCGCAGAGGGGAAGGGGGGGGGGTTCACAAACCGTAAACTGCAGGAGTGTCACAATCGGCCACTGAGCACCGCAGATATATATTTTATATCTTTTTTTATACATCTGCGGTGCTGGCTGATTGCAGTTACTGTTTGTGAATCACCCCCCTCTGCGGCACTCACAAAGTCCGATAGAAGTGACATTTGAGAGCGATCAGCTGTTCCAGGCAGATAATCGGTTCTCCTGCACATGCGCAGTGAGCCGATCTGCCCTGGAACGGCCGACAAAAGTGTTGGAGTGCTTGACCTAATGGGCGGTCACACATTCCACTGCTGTGAAACTGGGCAGGATTACGTTGGAATGTGTGACCATGTCACCTTGCCGTAATGGGTGGTCACACATTCCACTGCTGTGAAACTGGGCAGGATTGCGTTGGAATGTGTGACGACGTCACACATTCCAACGTAGTCCCAAACTTTGATAGTACACCGGATCACCCATTAATCCAACAATACAGACTATATATGTAAATTGATACACTTTCTGTGTGACCTGCTCACCATAACCACCATCATTATGAAGTCAGAAGGGTGGAGATAGATTTTCTGGTTGGTTCTTGGGATCTCCCTGATGTACCGGTAGTTGTATGTGTTTTATTTCGGCACTATATCACATTACCTGATGAAAGGACCCAGTCTGGCTCCGAAATGTTTTTTTTGTGTGTGTGATATGATCGATTAAACATCAATAAAGGTGCCTTGATTAAGACTAAAATGTGCTGGTGACTCTCTTCCCACAGTGCACACAGTAACCGGTGTTACCAATCCTGTTTTTTCAGAGACCGGCCCTTATTCTGGTCGTATTACTCATTTCCGGAGGCCTCTTTATGTTCACTTTCAAGTCCACGCAGTTTGACACCAGGGGTTTCGTTTTGGTCCTTGCTGCGTCCTGTCTTGGTGGGATCAGATGGACCCTGACCCAGATCCTCATGCAGAAGGCAGAGCTGGGTAAGTACTGGGTAATGGCTCCTCACTGGTAGATTGATTTTTGTGTAGCAGTTATTATCTTTCTAATACTTCATATGATGTAAGTGCAGCTCTTTGCAACATGATAATGGATAGGCTTTTTATATTGGTTTTGGGTGGCCTTGGGAAGCTTAAATAAGACCTCCAGGTTTTAGAAAAAGTAACTCTTTCAGTGAGGGTTTAAGAGGGAAACAGCAGTGTCCTCTCTTCACCCCCAGAAGAGACAGTCATCCGTACACCAAGGTCCTTTTATTGATGGCGGATAGACATGACATCACAAGTATGAGAGAGAAGCCACAGGCTGCTCTCTTCTCTTATCAGCATGCTCATTATTGGCACATATGTATACAACACACCTGATTGACTTTCAGCCTTGCTCCTAACCTCTTTCCCAGTCTAAAGGTGCCCATACACTGTACGATACTCGTACGAGAATCGCGGGAAATCACGCAAACGTACGATAATCGTACAGTGTATGGGAGGCGTGCAACCGTTTCTACTGTACAATCGCACGTCTTCCATCGAACAAGCAGGCTTGAAAACCCGCTGAGAATCGTACGATTCTGGGCGGGTTAGTGGCCTGCTTGTTCGACAACTGCCGAAAGGGCCGGTGCGCGCAAGCACACACTGCCCGTTTCCAGTGATCGGAAGCCCGCCCCTCACTGCCGTCATCGGAAGCCCCCCCCTCAGCCAGATCGTACGAGCTTTTAATAAGCTTTTAATAAGCTTATGACCATCGCAAGACAAAAGTCTTGAGATGGTCGTAAGGTGCATGGGCACCTTTTAGTGTTGGGCTGATACCAGGTAAAATGCAGCTACAGGTACATACACTGACTGCATTAAAATGCATGTAATGATTTAATAACGAATATAGAGCTGCATTAATATGTCTTTCATAGTTCCCTGGAGTTCAGCTTTATGTTGTGTATGACTTATGGGAAATTAGGCAGTGAATAGCAAACTCACCAGTACATATATATATTTATATCTTATTTTTCCCCCTAGGTTTACAGAATCCCATAGACACTATGTTTCACTTACAACCTCTTATGTTCCTCAGCCTGTTCCCATTGTTTGTTGGCATTGAAGGTGAGAATGAAATCTTTTATGCATCAATTTTGCCATTGTAGCATAACTACTATACTGTCACTGAGTGTAGTTGATGTTGTGTTAGTTTAGTGAAAGTTAAAGCTGGCCACATGCTACAATCTGATTGTATAATCTGCTTTAGATTTACCAACAACTACTGTATGCAGTGCCATGGGCTTTCTGAACAATCCATTTAGTTTATATGCAATCTAGGTTGGCCCTCTCATTACACAGTTGTTGTTAAGTCTAAGGCCTCACATCACATGAGAAAAGGCCGGCACGTACAGCTCCATGCTGCGTGCAGGGCCGCATCGGGCAGCACCCGGGAAGGACAGGTGCTGCGTGTGAATAGTACGCAGCCCCTGTCCTTCTCTATGGGAGTACGCGGCCGTACGCCGCCCTACGCTCACCCGCCCTGCACGTCCGTGATGGCGTCCGTACATGTACGCTGACAGGATGGATGCTGTCTGCGTCCGAGCCGGGACACCCGCACCCGTACGCACCTGCACTTGGGGTCAGCGTAGGGCGGCGTACGGCCGCGCAGTCCCATAGAGAACGACAAGGACTACATACTAAATCACACGCAGCACCTGTCCTTCCAAGGAAGCTGCCCGATATGGCCGTGCACGCAACACGGAGCTGTACATGCCGGCCTTTTCTCATGTGAATGAGGCCTTAAGGAGATTGTGCAGTCATATTGTAATGTGTGCTGCCAGCTTTCTAGTGATTTGCTGACCTGGGATGTTCTTTGTTTGTCTCTCTCTTGCAGGTGTTCATATGTCCACATCGCAACAGTTGTTCCGCTATCATGAAATTCGGGAGCCACTTGTCATTTTGGGAACGCTTGGATTGGGTGGACTTCTGGCTTTTGGACTGGGATATTCTGAGTTCCTACTAGTTTCAAAAACATCCAGTCTCACCCTGTCCATAGCTGGCATTTTTAAGGTAATAATAGGTGTATTTTCCTGTTACATGCAGAATGTGATGGTATTAGAACATCGGACACATTGGAGTCATTCAGTCCTGCACGTTGCAACACACACAATACGTGCTGCGGTTTCATTTCTTTTGAATGGCACCATGCACCTAGTGCATCTAGCTGCCGCAAACACTTGCTGACATATTATTGTGGTCTGCTGTGGTGAAAATGAATGGGCTGCCTTACTTACTACAAAGAATTGCACCGATACTGTTTTTTCGGTATCGAGTACTGGGGCCGTGTGCTCAGATTATCAGGATGTCGGGTGGCGGATCATGACTTGTCACCCGGCTTTCTGATTGCCCGTGAAGTCGGTGTTCTATTGAAAGAACACCGGCTTCACATGCCGAGGCTGCCTGGCTTCCTGACCAATAGGGGTGCCGTCCGGCTTCCTGATTGGTGAGGAAGCCTGGCTGCCTAGCAATGAGTGAAGCCGGCTTCCTAGCCAATCATGAAGCCGGGTGGCAGGTCATGACCCCCTCCCAGCTTCCTGATTGGCTAGAAAGCCGGCATCACTTGTTGCTAGGTAGCGTGGCTTCCTGACCAATCAGGAAGTCAGGACACGAGTCATGACATGCTTCCTGATTGGTTAGGAAGCCAGGCTGCTTACCAACAAGTGAAGCCGGCTTCCTAGCCAATCAGGAAGCTGGGCGGCACATCATGACCCGTCTCCCGGCTTCCTGATTGGCTAGGAAGCCGGCTTCACTTGTTCCTAGGCAGCCTGGCTTCCTGACCAATCAGGAAGCAGGGAGGCGGGTCATTACGTACCACCCAGCTTCCTGATTGGCTAGGAAGCCGGCTTCACTTTTTGCTAGGCAGCCTGGCTTCCTAACCAATCAGAAATCCGGGAGGTGGTCATTATGTGCCGCCCAGCTTCCTGATTGCTTAGTAGCGCAGGACATAAGCATTTGTTTCCTGTGCTCCTCAGCTCCATATAGTGGCCATAATGCTGGATTTTCTGAATGTTACATTTGACAAGAAAATAACTGACTAAAAAGCAAATATACTAAGAACATTCATTTTGTTGTTTCTATTTGCACAGAATGGAGATTCGCAGGGCGAATGGTTCTGAGATTTGTATATAAATAGACAAATATAAAGTAATATATTTGACAGCAGAGAGGCGTATTAGGGATTAAAGTGCGCGTAAAGGTGAAGGGAATTATATGGACATGGTTGTGAGATAAAGTGACCCCAGAACTAGTTGTATATGTCATAAATAAAATATAACACTTTTTTTCTCTGCTGTAGCAAAGCTTAGAGAAATAGTGAGGATCACTCGCAATGCGTTATATCTGTCTTGTTTGGCTTTGCTGATATTTCGGTAATAATTCTCTTCTTGGGTCCCAGTATGGTAACAATTTTCTTATTTGGATCCACAGATTATAAAGTTTAAGATAAAAATGTTCTGCTTATAATAAACCAGCAGCGGGTAGCCTCTTAACTGCTGATTCTTGTCTTATTTTCAGGAGCTCTGTGTACTTCTGTTGGCCACACACCTGCTGGGTGATAAAATGAGCCTTCTTAATTGGCTGGGGTTCGCAGTCTGTATCGCGGGTATTGCTTTGCATGTTGCTCTCAGGACCACACACTCAAAAGGTAAACACGGGCCCAGGTTCTCTTTAAAAGAAGTGCTTAGTCTATTTAATTTTTATTGGATATATAAGACCTTTTTATAGCTTTTAGGAGTGAAAGGGAAGGGGAATATGTGCCGTTGGAGAAGGCGGCAATAAAGTGATCTTGTTGCTTTGTCATGTTTTGTGAAAGCACAGGTTCACTTTAACTACCTGCTGTCCGGCCGTTGTAATTAAATCCGGCTTTGTGAATGCGGGTGGGCGTTTTTAAACGTCCCATCCCGCCCCGCTCGTGCCAGCCGCTAGGCGGCGCGCACGAACGGGAAATCAGCTTTTAATGTAAACAGCCAGCGATGGCTGTTTACTTACGAGCGTTCAGGCATCTGTAGAGACGCCCGATCGCTTGTAATTGCATGCGGGTGTGCGCTCCCTCCGGTGCTGGCGATCCCGGGCTCCGCTCCTCCCGGTGTGAGCCCGGGACCAGCACAGCAGCTCTGCGGCCGGAGATGAAACGGAGCTCAGTAGAAGAGCTCCGTTTGATCTCCTCCTCGGAATGCAGGAAGTGATGTGTATTACATCACTTCTACATTCCTCTGTCACTCTCCGGTACAGAAACCGGAGAGAAACTGGTGAAGCAGGTCTCTGCTTCATCACCTCCTCTGGGGGTCCCTAGGTGATATTAGGGGTCTTAGCAATAAAGTTAAGTGAAAGAAAAAAGTAAAAAAAAAAATTAAAGTTACAAAAAAGAATTTACAAATTAAAAGTCACATATCAAAGCAATAATGAAAAAAAAATTAAAGTCCCCCGCCCCTATATGCACATGCAAACATGCGTCGAATCCGCCTACGTGCGAAAACAACGATTACATCCATTACGCCGCACATGTTACATATCGCCGCAAATCCGAGTGAGAGCAATAAGTCTAGGGCCATTAATCAATGATAACACTAAACCGATGAGCGGTAAAAGCTCTTAAAGCGTCGGCTATGGCCAATTTTGGGTATGGTAGTTTTTTTGCGATTTAGCATGTGCGCGCAATTTTAAAGCTTGACATGTTTGGTGTCTATTTACCCGACGTGACCCGACCTTTTATATTTTACCAAAAAACTGGGTAATAATGTTTTATAACATAACGTAGGGAGAACAGGTTTTTTTTCAAAATTTTCGGTACTTTTTTCATTATATAGTAAAAAAGAAAACCCCGTAGTGGTTGTTAAATACCCCCAAAATAAAGCCCTATCTGTCCCCAATAAAATGGTATAACATTCATTTCAGTACAGCGTTGCATGACGGAATAAATGTCAGTCAAAGTACTGCAGCGCTGAATACTGAAAAATGGCCTGGCCAGGAAGGGGTTATAAACACCTGGTCTTGAAGTGGTTAATACTTTAACTTCCAGAGACAATCTTTAATTTTGCACATACATAGTAAAATGCACATGTCTTTCTTGTCTCCCCCTCCCTCTCTCTCCCTCTCCCCCTCTCTCTCTCTCTCCTCCCCCAAATAACCAATAACGAGAATAGTTGCCAACTATTCTTATAATCAATTATTATCGATTTAATCGATTAGTTGTTGCAGCCCTACTAGCGTTATTCCTCTCACTCTGGCATGCACGGTGATTACTTAATATGTGTTACGCAATTGTTGATATCATGTGCATCACACTCGATGTAAGCATTTGCATTCATATGTACGTGGGGGCAAGGAGCTTTAAAAATGTTTTTTCAGGGTTTTTGTATTTATTTGATTAACCCCTTCGTGACTGACGACGTACAGTGTACGTCGCCAGCATCGGGGCTGTTTAAACAGACACCCGGCAATTTTTAGGAGGGCTGTGAAGCCCCCTGTGTGATGGCCTAGTGCAGGTGACGGGCCTTTAATAAAATATCACGGGTCTTTTAGACCTCTATTGTCACCCCCGCAGCCCCACATTGATATTTGACATTTTGGGAGTGAAGCTCTCACTGTCCTAGCACTGATTTAGGCTCATGTATTGTTCTCTGCTTACCCAGGAGAGGAAATCCACAAGGAACACAGAGTGTCTCTCAGCACAGACATGGAGATGTTACTCAGGGGAGGTGATGATGAGGAGGAAGAGGATGAAGAGACATGACTAATGAACCAAGGAATCAATCATGAGGAACTTTGAGAGATAAAGGGGACCAATAATGTGAATTCCCTCTGGCTCACTGTGGAATGTATGCCAAGAAGAGGAACAATAGGAGCCTTTTCAGCAGGAAAGACTGGGGACTAATAGCTGTGATGTTTATCAGTGCCTAAGAAGTTCTGGTGCCACCTTTCAGCATTGTGAGGTCCGCAGATGCTCATCACTCTGTGCTTTTTAAGATATGCTGTTTTCTGGATTCTGCTGTCTTTTTCTTTACCCCAATGTATTGACAAAGATAGGCAGACACTGGCATTGCAGCATTTTATACTGTAAGGACTGGCATCTCTGCACTTATCCGTACGTTAACACATTGTCTTCCATGTGGCAAATGGACAAGCGTCATCAGTTTCTGTATAAGCTGGCTTTACACAGACCCTACTAATGTGTGTGTGTTATCTATTATAGCTACATTTTAGCTAAGTAGCGCTGGTCACATGTCTGCCATGCTGACCATTTTCATATCAGGGTTGTGCTTAATCATGAACTAATTTAATGTTGGAGTAAGTCTTCCGTGTTTCGTCAGCTCTTCTAACATCGTCCATCACCTTATAAGACTTGTAAAGAAAGAGTCCTATCTCTTTTCAGTGAGATTACATTTTGTTGCTGCCAGGTCGGTAAAAGATGAATTTCGATTTGCCGTTATGGGTTGGTGCACATTGCACTCTGCCTTGTTTCAAAGCCTAATGGTGAGAAGTTTATAATCTGAATGTAACGTTCTGCAATTTGGTGAAGGTGATAGAAGATCCAGGACAATAAAATATGATGTTGGAACCTTAATTGTGTATTTGTGACACCTTATGATGTGTCACAAATGTTTCCTCATAGTTACCAGTCCAGTCTAGCCAGATGTGATTCATAATCTCTTATTAGCTTCTCAACGTCAATATAAGCTCATGAGCGCACTATCCCAGCTTTGACTCCCATCATTATCATAATACAGTAGGACTGAGTTATGAAAGCTTAATGAGGAAGAAGAGTCTTTGCACTGCGTACAGAAGTGCAGTGCATTCTGGGAAATCTAATATCAGTATCTTGATAAGTCATCATCCAGAGAAACCTTCAAATACAAAGTCTTATGTGAAGTTACAGGAAGCCTGTCATGAGAGAATACTTGGATGCCATCCTTGATCTCATTCATTCAATCCAAGCGTCATGATTTTATTATGACAGGTTTCCTTCAAATGTATTTCTATGCCTATGACAACACATATGATATTCCAGATATGTAGCCTTCGTGACAACAAATTCTCATGAAGTTATAAAACAGATTCAACATGACTTCCATTAAAGTGCTAACAAGTATAAGGCAGTGATTCATACCTGCACTGCGTGGAAGTCACATGTAGCCTGTTTTCTAAATTCATGGTGATCTGTTGTCATGAGTACTAGATATCTATGAAATGATTCACAATGGACTGTATATCGTCCTTTTATACACTTAAATAGCTGTTTAAGTCGATAAGAAACCTGCACTTTACTTTTTGCTATACAATGACAGCACATACAGTGACTCTAGTCACAGGGGTAGCTAAACGACAAGTGACAAGAAACAAGACGTGCCCCACTCAAGCGGATTAATGAGATTAATAACGTGATGGATTAGTGTGATCCTAGTTCATTTTATTACTTCATTGCTGTGCTGTATGTGTATATGGCAATGCCTTGGCTGGCGCTCGTGCAGAACAAGTTTCTTGGGCAAACCTCTTAGTTGTAACGAAACCGGAAGTCAGGCGGTCGCAGAACTCAATAAGTTCTCAGTGTCGACAGATCACCAGCTCTTCTGTCTGAACATAGACATGATTATCCCAATATGAAAAGCTATAAATCTTGCACGATCACTTTCCATCCTCATTAGATTTGTGCAGAATTTGTCTCCAGTCACTACCACTAGCTTTAAAGCTGATCGATAACTACCACAGTAAACTTATATTTATATTTCTGATACCCAGTTATGTTGTGAAAGGTATTTATTAGGGCTGCAACAACTAATCAATTAAATCGAGAGAGAGAGAACTCTAATCGGCAACTATTGAGAGAGAGAGAGAGAGAGAGAGAGAACTCTTAGCCAACTAATCGATTATGAAGATAATCATTAGCTGCAGCCCTAGTATTTATGACCTGTAAATGCCAGTGCTTTGTATTCAAAATTACATGCAGTGTCTCTCATTGGTAACTGATGCCAAGCAGCAGGGGAATGTCTGGGACCACTGTGTGCAGAGGCTCCTTTGAGATAACAATGCAATCACTGAAGTGCCTCAATCTCTCATTCACAGGAACGTTTTCAGGACATGTATTGGGTGTTACATCATGGGTGCGGTGTGTATTCCTGGATCCCTCTCCCAGACCAGTGCCCGTATTTCTGCTCTGCAACCAGCTTGGCAGGGGCTGATTCTAGCTAGTCTAGATGCATTATATGCCATTTGCCTAGATGCCTTCAGTTCAGCTCCAATATCAATAGAGTTAGTCATCCAATCCACTATAACTGCTCACTGTATCCCACTTATGGTATCATCTGTTATAGCAAATGTTTCATTTGGAAACCACCATTGGGTAAGAATGTTGCCAGCTGTTTAGTTGTGGTCTGTGCAGTTTTCTATAGTAAATGTCTGCTGATGATGTAGAAACAGAAAAAACAGAAAAATTGATGTCATAACAGTTGTTATCCCTAAACAGAACGGTCATCAGGAAATGTATGTTTACAGTCCAATAAGGGCGCTAAACAAGACAATATGAGAGTCCAAAAACGTTTAATAACAGAATGTGTCCGTAAATGACAACACAGAAGAGCCAGTGCATTTCGGGGGTTCAAGGACCTTCTTCAGGGCATAAACATGATAGGCACAAATCACCAGGGATTAATTACTTGCTGTGTAGGGTAGAGCCAACATCAGTGAATCGTCAAAACAACTAGTGTAGCGGATTCACTGATGTTGAATCCATGTAAGGTTTTGGGGTTCTTTCTTTTGCTTTGTCACAAAAACACAACAGCAAGCCAGTAGAAATCCCCTGCTAAATGGCCCAGAAATTTACCTTCATTTCCTGTTCAAGTGACAACTAACATTTTTGATTTTTTTATCCCTTTCTCTGGAGAGGGTACATTTCCCCAACGGGACATAGACAGCAATAAAAACTTGACAGGGGTTCTAATCTGTCCACACTCTATTCAAAACTTTTTTTTAAAACAAAGCTTTGGCTTCAGATATACTTTATGTGCACACTGACTGAGCTCTGTGAAAGTGATGACATTTGTTGTGGTCTTGCAGGGTTGAGAAGTAAGCCCTATTAATCAGCAATTAGAATTGCAATACTAGAACTGTAATACCATAAAGTGAACAGTGTCATCCAGTTTAGTTATATTCAGATATACACCGATCAGCCATAACATTATCATCACCCGCCTAATATTGAGTAGATCCTCCTTTTGCCTTCAAAACAGCCCTGACCCGTCGATGCATGGACTCCATCAGACCTTGGAAGGTATGCTGTGGAATCTGGAACCAAGTCGTCAGTTGCAGATCCTTAAAGTCTTTTAAATTGTGAGGTGGGGCCTCCATGGATTGGACATGTTTTTCCAGAACATCGGCCAAACCATCACACTGCACTGCCTCTGCCGCCTTTCCTTCCTCCCATAGTGCATCCTGGTGCCATCTCCTGCCCAGGTAAGAGTCACATATACACCCAGCCATTCACATAATGTACTGTAAATAAAAACATAATTCATCAGACTAGGCTACCTTCTTCTGTTGCTCCATGGTCTAGTTCTGATGCTCACGTATTCATTGTAGGCACTTTTGGCAGTGGACACGGGTCAGCATTAGACATGTAACCCGGCAAAAAATTAGTTTTGTTTCATTTCGGATGTTTCGATATTTCGGGATTCGGGTCTGAAAGTCAATTCATTTCGGAATGTGGCCTGGTAAGGAGGAGGTGGGCGCTCGCTTGTTTCTAACCCCCTTTCCTTCAATGCCAGGTTGCTGCCCGTGTTAAGGGTCTGGTATGGGATGTTAGGGGGGACCCCAATTTTTATTTTATTTTTTGGCAATGGCAAATCAGCCTCACATACCGTCGCTCGCTCACTTCTCGATCCTTTCCCTGCAGAGAGCCGTGACTGTCACTCACGGCTCCCTGCAGGGATTCCCCGCTCTGATCCTCCAGCACTGACTGGCAGAACACACGGGAGAAGGGGCAGGCACAGCTGGCTCTGCCTCTGGATAGGCAGAGCCCGCTGCCACTCACGCAGCTGGGTGGATCCAGACAGCATTGTCGGGATCCGTTCCGGCTGCGGCTTCCCAGTATACCGCGAGCTGTAGCCCGCGGTATACTGAGCTTTGGGTGACGGGAGGACGCTAGTTTGTGTCCTCCCGTGACCATTAGGAGAACTATGGGGAAAAGCACTGACCCCATAGTTCTCCTTTAAACACTTTGTATTGTGTGACAGCTGTCAGATTCTTTACATTGGGGATGGAAGTGTCCTCCAAGAAGCAGAAGCTGTTACAGGATAACACAGATCTCTGGACTTCTTTCATTATTTACATTTTGTAACAATATTCTGTTACTTTGTTTTCATTTGAGATACAAATACAGAGAGCGGTAAATGACGGCTCTCCCGCTTGTGTTTCCTTTCCGAATTTCGTTATCAAACATTCGGATTCGTTCACATTCGTTATTTCTGTCCTTAGGAAATTCGGATGTATCCAAATTCACAGAAATGTGTACGCATTACAATTCAAAAAGAAACAAATTGCACATGTCTAGTAAGCATGGGCACCCTGACCAGTCTGTGGCTACACAGCCCCATCCGCAACAAACTGCAATGCACTGTGTGTGCAGACACCTTTCTGCAATCTGAGCTACAGTAGTTCTTATACTGGAATTACTGGATTGGACTACAGGGGCCAGCCTTCGCTCCCCACGTGCATCAATAAGTCTTGGCCACCAAAGACCCTGTTGCTGGTTCACAGTTTTCCTTCCTTGGACCACTTTTGGTGGGTCCTGACCACTGCAGACCGGGAACATCTCACAAGAGCTGCGGTTTTGGAGTTGCTCTGATCCAGTCATCTAGTATCACAATTTGGCCCTTGTCAAAGTCGGTCAAATCCTTATGCTTTGCCCATTTTTCTGCTTCCAACAAATCCACTTCAGGGACAAAATGTTCACTTGTGGCCTCATATATCCCACCCACTTCATCCAGGTGCCTTGTAACCAGACAATCAATGTTATTCACCTCTTAGTAGTCATAATGGCTGATCAGTTTGAGTGTACTGTGTGTAAAACGTCTTAGCTTGATATTTACTTTCGCACCATGGTATTTAACAGCAGGACCCGGCTGGTGAAGTAGTTGTTGTTTGGAGTTATATTTTTAAATGCTTATCTATAAATTGATTAAATGTTCCTTCTAAAACAGTTGTCATGTGAGACACACGGAGGCTACCAGTACTGCTCAGGCAAGTTTTCCTTAAAAACACTTTACGAACATGCACATTAACTAAAATGTTTTGTGCATTGCATTGCATTTTGCTGCATTTCTTGTTTTGGTGATGTGTTTTTGTATGTTGACGTGCATGTGAGTTAAAATACATTTTAAAAAAATGCAAAGACTCCCCTTCTCTTTTTTTCTTTTCCTCTCATTTCCTTTTTGTCGTCTAATTGTCTTGTCTTGTTGTGCGTCTATTTTATGTTGTCTATGTCTGGTAGCTTTAGGTGTTGCATTTAATGTAACCTTTTACTAGGTTCATGCCTCTCCGTATGGTCCCATGTTTTCTATTCAACGTTGAGGGCCCGGGGCCTGGCCTCACTCAGGTGTGATGGTCCCCTCCAGGGTGGACCTTTTTGTCAGTGAATCCCCCTGAGGGGGTGGGTAGTTTGGTGGGGGTAAGGCTCGATCTAGGGCCCACTATCATATATACTGATGGTTTTAAGTATAACGTTAAATATTGCTCACCCGTTGCTGCCTTTGTATGTTTTTACTTTATATTGTTTGTGAAAATCTTTAATAAAAACTATTTCTGCAAAAAAAAAAAAAAACATGCAAAGAAGCAGTAAAAAATGCTCAAAAAAGACGTGTTTAAAGTGAATGTTAAGGCAATGTTGTTGGATACAGAGAAAAAGTGTTGCACCCTTTGTTCATTATTTTTTCCACATAAATGTTTATTGGATACATAAAATACAACAGAGAATGCATAGGTCCAGTATACAGAAACATTAATGCTCACATAAAGAGGTAAACAGAGTAATAAGTTATAAGTGTACAACTCAAACACATTAAATAAAACCTATCTCACCGGTCTGGGAAGCGTTCAGAAACATAGGAAGAAAGGAATGAGGAGAAAAAAGAGAGAGAGAGGGAAACCACACAATCTCTCACATAACAGAAAGTAAAGAATACTAGTAAAAAGTGGAACCAGTTGATAATGACTGGAGGGTAAAAGCACAGGGGGACAGGAAACAGGCGTGTAGGAAAATACACCGGCATGCCTTTGGGAGGTAAACCTTGCCAAAGGACCCCTCCAACACTGCAGCTGCAAAATACTTCTGTCAAAAGAGGGCATAAGTAACTTTGCTGTCATTTTCTCAGCATAGCAAATAAATACCTAATTCCTACACTCCTTGGCTCCATCTAGTGGCCATAATGCAGTGTTACATCACAATACATTTGACCTGACAAGAAAATACACAGAGTGGCCAGATTATTATGACCACCCCATCAGTACTTCATTGGGCAGCCTCGTGACTCCACGAGATGTTGAAAGGTGATGCGAGGAATCTGACACTGCACTGTTGCCCTTCTGTTGTCTTGTAGCAGTCTTGCCACTCTCCGTTCTGCCCTAACATTGACTAGTCGCTGACGGCCACAATTCGCACGTTCAGACCCAGATTTTCGGCTGACAGTCCAGTCTTTAAACACTTTAACAACAGCTGCTCTTGAACATTTAACGAATTCTGCTGTTTTGCTGATACTCGCTCCATGGCTCCGAGCGCCAACAATCATCCCACGTTCAAAGGCTGTTAAATCGCGTTGTTTACCCATATCTTCAGAAAAAAATCACTTCTACTGTCGTGGTAAACAACCTGCTTCCCTATTTATAATGGTCTGGCCCTCTAGCAACTACAGCGCAAAATTATAGCTAATTTGTCTACAAACGTCAGGTGGTCATAATAATCTGGCCACTCAGTGTATATGAAGAACATTTGTTTTTGCCGTTATTTGCCCAAAACTAACATTCACCGATATTCGCAGGGTGAAGGGCACTGCAAATTGTTTATAAATAGACCCCTTAGTGCAGGGGTAGCCAAACTCTGGCCCTCCAGTTGTGGTAAACCTCAAATCCCATGATGCATCTCGCTAGGGAGTCATGTCTGTGGTTGTGAGAATCATGCAATGCCTCATGGGATTTGTAGTTCCACCACAGCTGGAGGGCCGGAGTTTGGCTACCCCCTGCCTTAGTGTATAAAAAAAATAAGCAGGAAGGCTTTTATTGCAGAAGAGACGGTGTACATCTCTGCAATAAAAGCTTTGTACCTACCTGCCCTAGCAAATTTCTTTAGATTGCATGCTAAGCCACTCATGTGCAGATCAGTGCAGAATTTCAGCATGTCTTGGGTGCTGAGATGAATGAACTCTTATCTAAGTTACATCATCCCAGGCTGGCCAATCAAGGTTGTCGAATCCAGCAAACCAAGAAAAATAATGGATGAAGATGCCAGCAGCAATGAGGGAGCTTGTGGATGTCGTATCCTTAGAAGTATATAAGTGTAATTGCAATGGATTTTAGTTCTGCTTAGAGAGGATGTATTTTGGTTTTGTTTATATACAACCTACAATCAGGACGTAAAAGTAAATGATTTAAAAAAAGTTTTTTCCCTTTATTGGTCAGGTAAATATTTTGTATTTTGTATCTCCAGATATCACATAGGTGTCTTTTTTTTTTCTTTATCTGTTGTGCTGAAAAAAAATCCCATTTACAGAGCTCAATAGCTCAAGCTCAAATCTAATCACAGCTCAATGACTCAGAGCAGCGACACATGCCCCTTCCTTCTCCTCCCTACCTCCCTAGGCTTATGCTGTTCTCTCTCTTTATATAACCTGTAATGCCCTGTAAATGATGTCATGGGGGCATCCTGTGCATGGCAAAAACAAAATGTCAAATAATATTGACCCTGAACCAATATAGTTTCACTTTAAATACAGGAGTTTTACTAGGCCCAACAATAAACGTTAGTATAGCATATAGGGAAGTCAAATGTTAATTGCCCAGATCAGGATGTGTAGAAGAAGTAGACTTCTAGCTTATTGTCTCATTTGTTGTGTTTTCAGGGATCTCCATCGTCTCTATCGATTCAGATGAATCTGTAACAAAGGAAATGAGTCATTATAACAAATCAGTTAAAACAAACACAATCGACCCATTTACCCCGTGCCATTGGTAAATGATTGGGTTACTGCACTTTGCTTTGCACTATTTTACTTTTTTTATCTATACACCAGGGGTACTGAAACTCTGGCCCTTCAGCTGTGGTGAAACTGTAGATCCCAAATGCTCCTGGGCACTTGCCCAAGTACTTGGTATCGGCATCGGTGCATCCTTAGCAGTGGCGTAACAATCCCAGGCGGCCGCTATGGGGCCCGGGCACAGGGGGGCCAGCCAGGGCATCCCTCTGATCCCGCCAGGGCCGCCTGGGTCGCTATGGCATGTAAGGGTGCTGGTTGTCACTGACACAGCTCAGCAGCGGCGTTTCCCCTCACAGCCGCTGCTGAGCTGTGTCAATGACAGCCAGCAGCTACGGCAGAAGAGGCCAGCGTTCGCAGTGAAGGAGGTGGCGGGGCCCTCCTAAGAGCAACCCCGCCTCCTCTTACATCACTGACCAGCAACCTAAGAGCAGGTGGGGCCAAGTGATGTAAGAGGAGGCGGGGCGCGACGATAGAAGAGGAGGCGGGGCCCGTGGACAGAAGAGGAGGCGGGGCCCTGGCGACCACCGAGGCAGACAGCGCTGACAGGTAAGAGGTGTGCAGCCCATCTTAGACCCTGCAGAGTCCACTATAGAGAGTCTATGGTGGGCTCTGCAGGGTCACTCTCAGGTGGGCTGTTTGGTATATCAGGTGGGCTCTGCAAGTGGCATAACTAGCAATCACATACAAAATTTTGCTATGGGGCCCTGTGATTTCTAGTTACGCCCCTGATCCCTAGAAAACATTTATTTTTTTTCATTTTAAAATAAACATTTGTATTACCTATCTTGGTGCAGGTTTGTGTGCTGCAAGTGTTTGGACAGCACAGCATGCCGTTTGTACAATCCGTATCATTTTGACAGTCTTCATTACAAAGTCCCAAAACGCCATCTTTTGCGGGAGGGCAGGCAGAGCGGTCCTCCGCATCTAACGTCACAGAAAAATCAACATGAGTACAGCTCAAATAAACACATAGAGGTCAATTTCAAGTGACATTTTTTGCAGCCAATCAGAAATCATATCTGAACCTTTACAGTATATATATATATACTATACATTTCGCTCCCATTAAAACTGAGCGTTTTGTCCCTTTTTGTCTGTAAATGCTGAACATTAAGGCCGCAATCACCTAGGGCGTGTTGCCGCATACAGCATGAAGGGCCGTTTTTTGATTGCATTCGGACCTGTGGGAAGAAGCGTGCGGGCAGCTCATGTAATTCTATGAAGAAGCAGAGTTTTGACAGCCGCACACAGATGATGTACGCCGTACGGCCTCAGATGCAGACATGATGGATCCCGGTCCGTACATTTTCTGTGTGTAGCTGTCTAAACTGGAGGCTGCGGGAAGCAGTATGTGAAGGTGCCCAGCTCCTGCATCTCCATAGAGTTATATGTGCTGCCCGCAAGCTTCTTCCTGCAGCTCTAGAAACATCAACAACACGCCCCATGTGAATGTGAAAGATTCAAATTTTTTTTCAATGGTGCTATTTCACACCTTACCAGTGTTGCCCAGGGCTGTCTCTTTAATGAGGCAGCATGAGAGTGTTGCCTTGGGTGGCATCTCTGTGGGTCACATGGGGGGGGCAGCACGCAGAGCGGCATGGCACAATGTTTGCAGTGTCCCCTTTCTGGCCAGAGTGTCCCAGGCTGCTAAGAGCCAGATGGGCAGATGTGTAAGGGTCATACACATCTCCCTGCCCAGCTCTTAGCAACCTGGGGTGCTCTGGTCTGAGTTTTGACTAGTTACTGGCAACCAGGAGCTGGTCAGAACGCAGGCCAGAAAACCCCAGGTTGCTAAGAGCTGGGTGGCGCTGTCTCCTCTACCCACCTCCACTGCTCTGATTGGGTGCAGCCCCTCCAACACCCCGGATTGCATGCACCATGCACTCCCCACCCTGACATCAGGTGGCAAAAGGCTAAGGACACCCCTGGTGTCGCCTGTTTCTTGTAGCTCGAAATAGTACATCAGGAAGTAAGGATAATTCCCCTTTTACACAGTTGTCACCAGAGAAGGTGTCCCCGTTGGAAGGTTTCCCCTCACCATCTGTTCTTGTGATAGCTGTAAAAGTTTGGCTTATTTTCTTTACCGGTGAAAGTGGTCACCAGGAGTAAAAAAGAGGGTGAACCTCCCCAGTGACAATACAGTCAAAAACAGGGACCTGATGGGCTACTTTTAACATGTCCACACTCCATCCAAAACTAAAAAAAAAAAAAGTTTTAGGCTTTAGATAAACTTTAAGGAATGTGTAGCACTTGTTGGAATACTGCAAATTTAAAGCTGTAATCTGTTTTCATTACATACCTTATGTTACACCTAGTGACATCACCTCTGGGTTTCTGTGCTTCTCTATACAATGCAGGCAGATTGTGGCTGGTAGGAGGGGCCAGCAGGGTGATATACATAGCTTCTCCGTGCCTCTCTTAAAAACCCTCAGCCCTGATGCAATCATTGAGCTGGCTCTTTGGAGGAGTTATGCAAATATTAAAACACCTTTATAGGCAGGTGTCAGTCTGAAGGAGTGGTTGTTCCTAGGCAGACTGTATTTACATGCAGAACACCCCATGTGATGCTGAGCCTCCATGATTGAAAGAGCTGAAATCCCAGGAGCTTCCTCTAATAAAGACCAGTCACTGCTGCTCTCTCTCTTTTGTGCAGGGTGACTGGTCTTGTATCCGCCCCCTTGTGTAATTTCCTGCAAGGTAACATCTGACTTTATGCACATAAAGAGCATTTATATCCTTTGTGGCTACTGAGGAATATTTTTCAATGAGGGTTTTTGTGCTCACTCTCTAGTCTAGTTCACCAGTGACATACACCACTACGGGGATGCTGGGGATTCCCTTTTTGCCTTACTTCCCCTTACCCTCTGCACATTTCCTTCTGTACATTCTACCAGACATTGAAAGCATGTGCTGCACAGAAATTATGATGGTAAGTTGCATGTATCCCATTAAATGTTAATTTAATTAATTTAATTAAGCTGTTAAATGAAGTTATTAAATGTAATTACATTGTATTAATTATATTATGAACTAAAGAAATGAAAAACAAAAGTTGGAATCCTTTGCATCTGTAAGAACTGGGTGCCAAGGCAATGTGATGCACGTTACGTCATCTGTGGCCGATCAATACTTTATGCCAGAAGACCTTGGACCCAGAAGAAGACTGGAAGGTGGTAACAGAGTGACAAGAGGGAGCTGAAGGGGAACTCATTAGGTAAGTCTGCCATAATGTTCATACTATAATAATAATTCATACCTGGGGACCTACAGTAGCACAGTTCCGCTATAAGTAACAAGATAAATATATACACTGTATATACAGTACACTGCCTGGCCAACAAAAGTCACACACTCCATTATTTCATTGGCCTGCCTTTATCTATGATTACGGCATGCACTCACCATAGCATCATTTTCATAATCTTAAGCAATGTTACAACATTTATTTCCATCCAGAGTTGTATTTATTTTTCACCAAGATCTTGTAGTGATGATGGGAGAGTTGGACTTCTGTGTAAAGTCTTCTTCAGCACATCTCAATGTTTCTCCATGGGGTTAAGGTCTGGACTCTGTGGTGGCCACTACATGTGTGAAAATGATGTCTCCCTGAACCACTCTTTCACAATTTAAGTCCCATGAATCCTGGCTTTGTCATCTTGGAATATGTCCAATGTGCCATCAGGGAAGAAAAAATCCATTGATGGAAAAACCTAGCCATTAGGTATATTCAGGTAGTCAGCGGATCTTATTTTTCAGGAACATAACATTGCTGAACCTAGACTAATTATCCAATGGAAGGCTCTGACCTAATGCTTAGCTAAATCCAGGTGCTGACTTTTTTTTTAGCCGGGCAGTGTATATATATTCAATCTGTAGGTATTGGAGAAATAATATAAATAAATAATAGAAGAATAATAGTGGGCCAGTGGGCACAAGGGAGGTGGAGTTGGAATCCTATCCCCACAATGCACTTTTCAAGTTCTTCCTACACTACCTTACCTGTCTCTCTACTCTTTTGAAGTTCACTATATTAATAGGTTTTCTCTAGTTTCTCTGAGAATTGCTGTGATTTATCGTCCTCCTGGACCAGTAACACTGTCTTGATGACTTTTCTGCCTGGCTACCTTACTTTGTCCCCTCTGAAATACCAACTATCATCCTCAAAGACTTTAACATCTCTGTTAATGTTAACACCACAGCTACCTCTCAGCTCTGCAACCTAACGCCTTCTTTTGACCTAAAACAATGGACGCACACTCCTACTCACTCCGAAACACCCTTGTCCTTATATTCTCCCACTTCTGCACCCCTTGCAACCTCCCTCACACCCCCTTTCCTCTCTCTGATCACAACCACATCAGTTTCACGCTCTCTCTGTCTTCAAAGCAACAAACGGTTACCCGTACAAACCTTCACCACTTTAAACCTTCACTTCTCTATTCTTCTAAGGACTCTCTATATGACCAAATCTAACTGCTCTTCTGTCCTAACCTGGCTGTTTCTGCCTAAAACATGTCACTCTCAGCTTCCCTGGACACTTTTGCTCACTACATGCAGAATAGGGTTGCCACCTTTTCTTCCAGCGAAACACGAACACTCTAGCGATGCACGGAAATATTTTGGGAGTATGAGTCGCGGCTTATTCATATGTAAATAGCGCCACTCATTCATATGTAAATATCTCAGTCAAGACTATTTTCAGTGGGGGGCCAGTAGCCCTTATCTTAATTTTGGTTGCCCCGGTCTGCCTGACCTCTTTTGTCCAGGTTTCAGCTGCCATGAAACCCGAACACAGCATTCAAAACCTGGACTGTCCGGGTGAATCCTGTACAGGTGGCAACCCTAATGCAGAATTAGGCCCCAACCACAAAAACCCTGGCAAGCTAACACCACTAGATGTCTCAAAAGACAGAGCCGTGCTCTTGAGCAACTATGGCACATAACTAAATCACTGCATGACTTCTTCTTATATAAATCTGTCCTCCTAAAATATAATACCTGTCTCCACACTGCCAAGCAGACTTATTTCATCACTCTTATTAATACCTTCTCATTCAGTCCTTGTCAACCTTTTGCTACCTTCAACCCTCTACTTTCTCCTCCACTTCCTCCACCAACTAACTAATTTACTGCCAAAGGGATTACCAATCATTTCAAAAACTAGATTGATGTAATTCATAATGAGATCTCTGCTATCCAGACATCTCCCACACCTAGCATACGAGATCAACCTCCGCTTTTAATACTTTCTATTTTTGACCCTGTTGTCACAATGGAGGTTGCTAAATCTTTTTCTGACTCCCACCTAACCACCTGCCCCCCTGGACCCTGTTCCCTCAAAACTATTACGATCCCCCTCTTGCTCTATCGTATACACTCTAACACACATCTTCAATCTCTCCCTCTCCACTGGTATCTTCCCCTCCCCTCTAAAACATGCACTAGTCAGCCTAATATTTAAAAAGCCCTCACTGGACCCCACCAGTGTGAACAACCTAAGACCCATCCCCTTGCCCCCGATTACCTCCAAACTCCTTGAACGCCTTGTCTACAATCCTCTAAGCCGCCACCTCACTGATAACAAATATTTTGATCCCCTACAGTCTGGATTTTGCCCAAAATACTCCACTGAAACTGCCCTGCTAAAACTCTTATTATTATTATTATTAAAAATAATAAAAACGACTTATTACCTGCCAAAAACCACGGGCACTTCTCTGTACTCATACTCCTAGACCTTTCTGCTGCCTTTGATACAGTCAACCACCCACTACTCCTCAAAAAAAACTCTTCTATCTCAGTGTACCTTCACTGTCACCTACAACTCTACCTCCTCTCCTCTCCTGCTTTCCGTCATAGAGTCCCAGAGCTCTGTCCTCAGACCCCTTCTATTCTCTATCTTCACATCCTCACTTGGTCAGGTGATAACCTCACACAGCTTCCAATACCATCTCTATGCCAATGACACATAAATCTATCTCTTTACTCCCCAGCTCACCACATTAGTCTCATCATGAATCACTAGTTTACTAACTGATATATCAGTGTGGATAGCAAAAGCTTCATTTATTGAAGTTTTTTGTCATATGTTTGGTCATATGACAAAAAACTTCAATAAATGAAGCTTTTGCTATCTTAAAAGGACTGGTGTGCTGGTGACATTTCTACAATTGTGCTGACATTCGCGGCGCCATCCGCAGTCACTGCGAGAACCCCTCACTACAAGGGACATATCGGTAAGGAGTGCGACAAGGATAGTACTTAATATCAGTGTGGATGTCACATCACTTCCTTAAATTTCATTTTTCAAAAACTGAGCTCATCATATTTCCTCCCCCCTGTGTCCCTTCCTCAGGCTTCTCCATTGAGATCAATAACACAATTATCAGTCCCTCCACACATGCTAAGGTGTAATCCTGGACTCTAATTGATCTCTCCTTCAGGCCCCACATCCAATCACTGACCAAATCTTGCCATCGTAATTTCCGTAAACATTTCCAAAATTCGCCCCGTCTTTACAAATGACACTACAAAGATACTAATTCACTCTCTCTTCATCTCTAACCTCAACCACTGCAACTCCCTTCTCGTTGGTCTACCTCTACACAGGCTATCCCCTCTTCAGTCTATCATGAATGCTGCTGCCAGACTTATCCATCTCTCCAACCGCTCAGTGGCCACCACCCCTCTCTGCCAATCCTTCCACTGGCTTCCAATAGCGCAACATATAAAATTCAAAATAATAACAACAACATACAAAACCATCCACAACTCTGCCCCTGGGTACATCTCCAACCGCGTCTTAAAATATCACCCAAACCGTCTTCTCTGCTCTTCCCAAGATCTCCTGCTGTCTAGCTCCCTCATCACCTCCTCCCATGCTCACTTCCAGGATTCCTCCAAAGCCTCTCCCATCCTTTGAAACTCCATAATACAACCTATCCGGCTATCTCCTGCTCTGTCTGCCTCCAGGCAATCCCTGAAAACTCACCTCTTCAGGGAAGCCTATTCCACCTCTTCTTTGAAGGAGTAGATGTACAGTTTTAATCAGCTCATCCGTCATAGTTATTACGTTTTGTATCACTTGACCTTCCTTGTAGATTGTAAGCTCTCATGAGTAGGGTCCTTCTTATCCTTTTGTATGGCATTGTATTGTACTGTCTACCCATATGTTGTAAAACATTGCACAAACCGTTGGCGCTGTATAAATCCTGTATAATAATAATATTACTTTCAAAAACATATATAATTAGTATAATTTATGGATTGCATATGGATTACAATCATTTATGAAAGGTGGAAGGTGAAAGTGATTCACACCTGGGGACCTGCAGTGCTGCAGTGGACAAGTATGCTATAAGTAACATATATACAGTATAATCTGTAGGAATAATATAAATAATACAAAGAGATAAAACAAGAATATTAGTAATTTAGGTCTATGACATGCAACTTTGTCAGTTACTCACCTGTCCCCCATACTGACTTCCACTGTAGGTACATGGAGAAGAGAAGGATTAGTGTGGCACACTTTGCTAAAGTCATCTTGCAGTTTTGAGCTCTATCTACCTCTAGGATGAATTGTGAATTGTCCCAGGTGAGGCCAGTAGAGTAATACCATCACCCCCTCCCACCTGTCCTCAGCCACCTCTTCTTTCATCATACAGGAATGTACAGGAGTCTTGGCATTCAGAAAGACAAGCATGCCACAATACTAGATGATTAGGAATATGTAATATGAAGGGCTGGGATTATATTGCATAAACAGTATTTCTTCATCATCGGGAGCCTGGAGATGTGCCTCTCCAAGAAGCATGACTGTCAACCTACATTGATATGGTTTAAATAGGGCTGCCTTTAAGGGCTTGTTCACACGATGTCCGGACCAGACCTGTTCCACTGGAACGCGTTTGACGCGTTCCAGTTAAAAAAAAAAAGTGGGAGTGGGGCTGTCAGTATGTTAGCTGCGGTGCGGTGCGGTGCGTTTCCGGACCGGACAAAATGTGACATGCAGCATTTTCTCTGTCCGGACCAGAACGGACGGCGCACGTGAGAACTGTAGCACAAAAAACACATAGGGATACATTGGGATGCATTTTGGGTGCAGGAGCGCACATTTCTGGTCCGGCAAAGCAAAACAAATGACAAACGCACTCAACAATTTGCTACCAGTTATACAGTAAGGACTTTCTACATTTCTGGTCCGGACACAATCCGGACGTCATGTGAACAAGCCCTAAATCACCCCAAAAAGTGCTTTAAAGCCACACACTAAAAACTTAGATTATAGAGTAAAGAAGGGTTAGATCCGCTGTCAGGTCTCTGCAACGTGAGATAAATCAGCAGTTGTCACAAAACAAGTGTCTTCATATTATATATAATGAATATCAAATATATTTTCTTCTTCTTTTAAAGATTATGCAATGTTCTTACGTGCACCAGTTTACCTAACCTCTTACACTTGCATGAAGAAAAACAGTTTTATTTACAATGAAATGTTCATAAATATTCAGCTGTTTAATTTTAAAGGATTATCTTGTGGTCCTGTTTATATATAATGACAAATGGGAGCAACACAATTATCTTTTAAGTTCATCAATGCAAAGTAAACTATTTCTAAAACACTTTTATCTGGATCTAAAGCGTTGTGGCACTAGGCGACGTATATGCTACTTTATTGCCACTGACTTCAACCACGAGGCACGTTAAGGTGAAATAACACTTTGGTTCATACTTAGACACCTGATTTCTCTAATGACAATGTTGTAGCGGTATTATTATAATCAATATACTATTCTAGGTTTATTGACAATGTATTATTTAGGTGCTCCTTTTTGTCTCCTTATCGGCATCCTGTGTGGCCTGGAACCCAGAACACGCTGGAAAGAGATTTTAAAGCACACACTGGAACACACTAGATTTTAGCATATCTCTACGAATGTAATTCATTTAATATACTGTGAATTGTCTAAGTTATGGGTCATGTTTAAATAAATAAAATAATCTTTGTATCACTTAAGTATTTCTGTAGCCCTCTCCTGAGGAAGTGGCATTGACCGTTAAACATGTCAAGAGATCAAGTCATCTTCTCAGTGAAACCTTGTCAAGTACCCTGTTTCCCCGAAAGTAAGACCTACCCCGAAAATAAGACCTAGTAGTATTTTTGGGAATTACTAAAATATAAGCCCTCCCCCGAAAATAAGACCTAGTTGTGACCATTCCCAGGGCCGGTGGTGGCATCAGGGGGAACTTGAAGAGCCGCGGGAGAGGCAGAAGAGAATCAGCGGTGCCAATTAAGCCAGCGCTAGAAGAAGCGAGGTGGCACCGGAGGGAGCAGAGCCGCATAAGCCGATGCCTCCTCTATAGGGCCGGCTCCTGTCACAGGCGGAGTGATATCAAATGCACTCCGCCTGTGAGGAATCGATAGTGATAGCGCTCATTCTGGCCAGCGATTGGTTACCAAATTGCTCTTGGAAAGGTACGGCACCCCTGATTGCCCTGATCACCATATTTTTGTACATGAATACATGTAGACTTTTCTACATGAATAAGTGTGAATTGTTGTACATTTAAAAAAGAAAAATGAGACCTACCCCGAAAATAAGACCTGGCGTGTTTTTTTGAGGCAAAAAAAATATAAGACAGTGTCTTATTTTCGGGGAAACACGGTATATAGTGATTGAAAAAGATTGTCCCACAATTCTTGAGGGACTCTAACATTATATGTTCCTACTTATAAGTGAAAAATATGATAATGACAAGGAAAATATAAGTTGGGGCTACATTATTAGATTGTAAAGGTTGTTTTAACATATGTATATCAAGTCAAATCATGTTGAATTTGGTATTTAATGATATGAAATAAAACAATTGTTTGATTTTTTTTAATGATATTATATGTGTGCAGTTCGATTCCAAAGTACCTAAAAAGTCTGACACAACAATTTTGTCCTTTCTTGCTTAGTGCTTGGAAATTTGGGATGTGGTACCCTTAAATTATACACCGCCAGCTATACTATATTGGGTTTATAAAGAGTTACTGTGCCGGTAACTTCAGATGTTCAGACAAGGCATTGTGTTCTTACCATGGACTGGGTCATGTTGGAGGTTCTGGTAATCCTATCATAACTTTTATGTCAATATACTCTGTAATATAACCCTGACAGGTGATCGTGTTAATCTCTTATTATACAAAACAAACTCTAAGAAATACACCCATAACAGCTTGATTAATGATAGAATATGCCACGTGAGTCAGGATTAGGAGCTGTGCCAGTAACTTGATCATTTAAATGTGTCAAAATACTGCTCCCTTCCCATATAAGCTATATAGGAAGATTTAAAAATACCTCCAGGCATACCTGCCCTCAATTTTCTCATTGCTGTAAATTTCCTTAAAATGCTCGGTTAGATTAGAATTAGGCACCGCATTTCACAAGGGAGCCTTGACAGGGCAGTGTGGCTTCCACGTATAGTATTTGCAAATGTATGCAACCAAAACCTCTGGAACAGTGTAGAATTTTTTGTTTGTTTTCACAGTGATATCAAATGTTAACACTCCCTGAGTTACATTTGAGAGCCCTCTCCTTCCTCTCACACTGGAAGTAGGGGGGGATTTACTGAATGAATGGATCGGAGGAAGGAAGGAAGTTTGGCAACTGAAGTTGGGGTTTCTAATTAATTTGATAGTGCAATCAATTTTTACCCCTTTTATCACCTCTCCTCCCCTGTATATATCTTTATTCTGTCTCTGTAGTGACCCGTATATTAACACCTTTACCTCTGTTATCCTGCACATTGACCCCCTTATCTCCATCCTCTCAGTGTACGTGACTTGTACATCAGCCCTTTCACCTCCTCCTCCCTCTGTGAATGACCTGTACATTTATGATGCACTGTATCTAGTGCATGATTTCCACACTCCGTGTTGAAACCACCTTAAAAAATTAATTTCTAAAAATTGTGGTAAGAAATTATATCACCTTCGGGTGCCAACTTTCCAAAAATGGATCATTTTGGAGGTGTTCGTACTGTCCTGGCATTTTTATTTGTTATGTTAAAACGGAAAGTTTTGTTTTTACATTTTAGGTATAGTATAAAAAAAACCCTGTGGTTATTAAATACCACCAAAAGAAAGCTCTATTTGTCTCCAAAAAATTATATATAATGACTTTGCCATGTGGAGATGCACTGAGGCCGGAGTGTCCATACTAGACACTTAGTTCTCAGTACAGTCCGCCACCTTCCACAGCCGATGTGTCTGACAGCTGAGGGACTAGTTCCCAATCAGGTTTGCTCTGCTAGTGATTGACAGCAGGCAGCGGGTGGATTCCATAGCCAATAGCAGTTTGTCTACTGACTATGGAATCCGTCCACTGCCTGCCGTCAATCACCAGGGAATCGGACCTGATGGGAAACTAGTCCCTCTGCTTATCCATCAGGCTCCATCCACTGTCCACATCATTGGTTGTTAGGAGGCTGTCAACTGTGCAGCTAATGACCTCTTCCTGGCCCCTATTCTGCTGCTAGTAAGGGGGTTCCGCTGCCAACAACTGAATGTAAACAAAGGGGAGGCGGATGCTGGCTGACATCATTACACAAATAAGACCTCATCTTTAAGGCATCACCTTAATCTGTAGGCACTATCTGAATCAAGATCTGTTGGCCTGTTCAAATATGTTGAAAAAGTGAACAATTGCCATGGGGCGTACTTACCTTTTCACATGACTAGACATATGTAGCTACCGAATGCCACATGTTAGGGTAGAGGGAGCTCTTCAAGCACTATTTTCCTTTTCGGTTTTTAGATCTCATGTGACTGAAGGCCAAGTTCCACAAAGGAAGCTGATGTTGGAATAAATGAACAGGTGTGTCACCCTCACAATAAACCACGTCCATTAGAAAGACTCACATTTCACCATACCCACCGATCAATGCAGCACCATTGAACACTATGCAAGGTACACCTTCTGTATGCCAGAGAAATCTGTCTTTTCCATGACAGGGCTAAGTAATTTGTGTTTGGCTCCTAGGCCAGATTCCCAATTCTCCCCTGCATATAGTGCACTTAGGCCTACACTATAAACATTAACAGGGTTATTCACAAAAGGGTGTCGAGTTTGGAGAAGGCAGGAGACGGGAACAATCTAGGACAACATAGCTGATTTGGAAACATTCTTCAAATCAGCTAGATTGTCCTAGATTGTTCATTTGTCCTTTCTTCTCCAAACTCTTCACCCTTTTGTGAATAACCCTGTTAAAGGGTCTTTTTATATTTGCCCATTTTGATGCAGCATTATCCACTCCTACTCCCACCCTATTCTTTCTTATGTGGTAGGTGTGACGGACCCCCGTACTCAGGATGAGTATGTCCGCCGCTGTCTTCTTCCTTGCTCAGGAGATATTGGAACCCGCTGATCTGTAGCTCCCCGTTTCCCCAGTCACTAGCCAAGGCTTGAGTGTAGGGTAAACAAACTCTGATTTATTGAGCAACTGCACAAACTTTTATACAGCCAGTGATGAAATTGGAATATAATCCCATCACATCCACCCTCCCCTCCCAGACCATCGGTCTGCTCAACACCACAGGTGCCCACCTGCTAACGAACTCCAGACAGCCATAGCAGAGCCTGGCCAGAATGTCATTGTTCTGAGCTCCCTCAGAGAACAATGGGAGATAACGAGGGATGGTGCTGATAGTCTTTCCATAACCAGGTCACACAGCATAACGCACTCAAACATAACCCAACACCAATACACATCCAACTTATAAACTGATCACCATGTCGTCACAGTAGGTTCACATCTTTGCACTGCAGTTTAATGTGGAAGACAAGGGAAACTCTATGGGCACATTCACACCTACATGTATGCAGTACCATGTGCGCTGCAAGCACACAGAACAATGTAAATCCTGCCTCAAGAATTTACAATATCTTAATAATTAGTAAAAAAATTAAAACCTTTAGTATTTATTTACACTTCATTTAGGCCCCATTCACACCTATGCGTATTGTAATATGCGCGTCTGTCGCGCGACCATCACGCGTTTTTTTACCGCGATTCGCGGTAAAAAAGTCGCGCGACCGTCGCGCGATTCCAAAGGCTACTTGGCAGTATACAAATGGAAAACGCCCTACAAAACGGACCAATACGCAGCAAAAAACGCTCCGGGACCTTTTCATGCGTGGGCCGTTTTGTAGTGCGTTCGGGACGGGCGGAAATACGGACAGGTGGGAACGATACCATTGACTACAATGCTATTTATTTTTTTGACCGTTTTGTAGAGCGTTCATCGAGCGTAGGACGCGCTACAAAACGGTCAGGTGTGAATGGGGCCTTACACTTCCGTCTTCATGCAGCAAAAATGCATGCATTTTAGAGTAGAAATGCCATTTTTTCCCCTGGGTGTCTGGTTCACTGTTATACGCTGCAGTTTAGCGTGTTTTAGAAAGGGAAACTCCATGGGCCCCTTCACAACTACACATGTGCATTGCCACATGTGACTAAGTGCACAGGGAACAGTGTGAATCCATCTTCATAACAATCCCTCACTGACCTATGTAGCTGCATGTACTGTGAATTCATTAATCCGAAAAGATGCTAAAGTCAGAGTTCAGGTGGCTTCCAGCAGATCACAAGCACTTGGTGTGTGTTTATGTTAGAGGACTGGCAGGCTGTCAAGATTCTGCTGCAACAGAAAGTAAAAGGGAGAGGAGCTGTGATTTCAGTGCCTTGATTTTAACTTTGAAGGTTAATTTCTCCACAATGCATACAGCTTGAGACGTAATTGAGGGTTTGTTTTAAAGTCCTTTCATTGTTTGTTCAGAATATATTAACACTATATTGTGCATAGTCTGGGCACAGGCTCACTTTAAGTACTTCCTGAGGTACTGACCTGGAACAAATATGCAGATTAGGAGTTCTGACTTTACTGGGTCCATGAGTGTTCTGAGTCAGAAAGTAATGAAGTTCAGAGTTAGGTAGCTAGAATCTTCAGAAAATATTTAGCAATAGCTGTCAGAATTTTTTTCAGAGTTTTGTGGTTTATTAGCACCATCTAGTGTGTGTTTGGAAGATTATCAGCAGAGTTTACATTGTACAGTTCAGTTCTGATATACACAACACCTCCCACCATGCTATGAACATGAGGAGGGGGGGAGTTGTTCATTGGTCACATTTCCGATCCTAATGTGACAACACCTGATGTCTTTCTGATGTCTTCTCTTCCATTAGTTGAAGCAGACTGAGAACAGAGAGCCCCGAGAGGAATCCGTACAGATTTATATTTTGCAAAATATGTAACAATATGGAATTTTGTAACAATATGTTGACTGCTCTAATTAATTATGGACATTGTTGTAATGAAACCAATGCTAATAATATAAATTATTGCTATTTTGCACAATATAAATCTGTACGGATTCCTAAGAGGTGACATGCCGTTTATATGTATTATGATCCTGTTTTTAGATGATTGTGCTAAGTTCTATATACAATTCTTGCTAATCATGAAATTACTTTATTAAATATGAATTTTGCTATATAAAAATGAGTTACGTGGTATTATGTCTCTAGTTGCATCTCCTTGCATTGTTCACGAGTCACCTTAAAAGTAGGTTTGCCACCTGTCCCGGATTCACCTGGACAGTCTGGGTTTTCAGTCCTGTATGTGCTGATCCTGGGTTTCAGACCAGCTGAAACCCAGACACAGCACATACAGGACTGAAAATCCGGACTGTCCAGGTGAATCCGGGACAGGTAGCAGCCCTACTTAAAAGCCCCATTCTTTCTGGTTGGTATTTATGATTGTAATCAGGGGCTGGTGTCTCTGTTTAGTGCTGATCCCAATATTTTTCTTATGGTAGTAGTGTAGGAGCAGGCAGAAGCATAGTCAGAGAACAAGCCGAGGTCAGTACCCAAAGGTATCAGGTATGAAGTGGAAGACGATGAGAGTAGTCGGTGAATCAGCAGCCAAAGGTCGGAACACGGGTAGCAGTATGAGCGGACTGTACCACAGGAGGAGCAAGGGAGCAAGATATTGGCAGGAGCACAATAATCTGGCAAACAGGAAGTGCAGAGGCATGGCTAAAATAAGAAGTTCTCAGGAGGAGCAAGGAGTTCAGAGTTCAGCAGAAACTAGGTTTAACTGAGGATTACACAGGAGATCAGGCAAGGAGCTATCCAGGGTTCTAAGGTGGCTCAGCTGGTAGAACCACTGCCAGCTACAGCAGGTTCAGATCCGGTTCCTGACAGCTGGAGTGTGAGAGGAAGAAGCAGCACAAGGAGACATGTGCTGATGAGAAGAATGCTGAGAGAAAGCAGAGCTTGCCACCATAATGCTTCTCCTTTCACTGTCCAGTGACAGTCACAGGTTGGGGTGGGCCAAGAATGACTGTGGGATTCAGAGGAAGTCAGTTAAATGATGGTGGCCATCAGACTGAGGACATCTAGTGGCAGAAAAAAGTACTGAATGGGGAAATCCCTGGATTTTGCAGCAAAAGCTGGTTTTATTAATGTTATTAAATAATGGCTGGCATTCATTATTAATCACTTATCATTCATCAGTACAATGCTGGATTAAACACAGACACAAGTTTGGTTTTTTATTTAATCATTTATTTTATTATTTAGTTGTAAAGTCAACTTCTTGCTTTGTCATGCATACCCCCCACAGCTGCTTATACCCAACTACCCATTGAGAAGTGACATATTTGATGCTTCTGGGTATGGGGGATCATGTGGTTCAAACCCCTTCTACCCAAGAGAGCAATGGTGATTGGTGATTGACTACGTAGTCCCCCAGCGCTGTCACATGGGAAAAGTCGTCAGCCCTATGTAAGCTCGGTTCACCAGCCGCTGATGTGGAGTTTCTTCTCCTCACTCTGGCTGGTGAAGAGCGTGGCAGGGAAGGTAAGTTTGGATGGAGTGTGGAAGGGTTAGAACCCTTGTCAAGTTTTTATTGCTGTCTTGGGAGATTCACCTCTTTATTATTCCTGTGGACCATTGTTCCCATGTTATAGTTATCACCAGAACAAGATATAAATCTTCAGTTGAGGACACCTGTTCTGGTGGAAACTGTCAGAAGGGAATTCCCTTTGCATAGACTTCCTCTCACTTTCTTTTACGTTTACAGGAAAGGAAGTCAATGGAAATGTCCCCAATGAGACACAGCATAAAATAAAGTGACGGGGGTTTTAACACTTCTCTACTCTATCCAAAATTAAAACCTAATGTTTTGCCCATACATGTAATTTAAGGCAGTTATACATCCAATAACAGGCAAGGGAAAATGAAAATCACACATATTACCTACATATGACAATCTATCTACAGGCCTGGATTGATATCCAAGTACCAATGCATACAACCCATAAATAAATCAGTTACAGCATGTTGGTATACAAATATGAATATATGCAGCGTAGAATTATTTTTTCTCTTCATCCATGTATGTTAAGGGGAACTGCAAAAAAAAAAAAAGAGACCATAAACAAATGAACATAATTCATAATTCAATTTATTGTCATGTAATGATGCTGTTCATTGAATGATTATTCTTAGTGACCTTGTTATGCATTAAGGGGGGGCCCCTGTAAACTTTGGATGGCTTCCGCCACCTTTATGCATACCTCCCAACTGTACCTCATTTGGAACCTAATTCCTCTGTCCCTCTTTCCTCCCTAGTTGTCCTTCCCTTTGTTCTGATGTACAGATATCTATTAGAAGGTTCTATTTAACTACCAAAAGTGTTTTTCTGCACTAAAATCTTCATCTTATCGCTTAATTATTATGTAAATGTCCTTGATGCAGCTCTGTAGTCAGGGCCAGATTTCCCACAAGGCCAACCGAGGCCTGGCCTCAGGGCAGCAGGGAGTAGAGGGGCAGTGTGGAATTCCTATCTCCTGATGCCTGGGACATGCAGTTCTGGGCGCCAGGCGGGTAGTTGTTTTCTACATTTAGCGCTGCTTTAGGCAAACAGAGGTAAATGTACAGCGGAGAAGCCACCGCTTGTTTTGTGCATGTGATCTCGGCGATGTCGCCAAGATCACTTGTATGCAGCCGGCATATAGGGGGGCGCATTGAGGAACCTGGCATTGGGGCAGCAGAGAGAGTAAATCCGGCCCTGTCTGTAGTACTGCTTATTATAAAGCAGAGGGTGCCAGTTTGTAACAAGAAGGTACCCCAAAGCAGAACTATGCAGGAAAATGGTTGATACCCAGGAATGCCTTGCCATGTGTTTGGTCATATGACATTACAAATTGGATCGCATGATCAAGAACAGGGGATGAGTGGGAAGCATCTCTGCACTCTGTGCTGTTCATCAGCAACTCTGCCGTGGGAGACAAATCGGCACCTCTCTGCTTTGTTGGGTTATCAATGCACAGTGGAGGACGCACGAGTAGATGGCCCATCTTGGACCTCTCTACTTCTTTTACCAGACTAACTATCATTCTATTAGGGTCTACATCTACATTTACTAGTAGGCAATAACAAACTCAGGATACCTTGGAAGTATTTGATATCATATCACTCAGGCCCCGTTCACACTTTCACAATGCGTGAACACACATTCATGCGCATTCACGTGCGCTTTTGCCGCCGTTGCTGTGTGTCAGCCCATTAAATTCAATGGGTTGCCGCACATGTGAAAAACCTGGTGAAGAAACTCATGCACCATTTTCGGCTGTGAGCTTTCAACATTTTTTGACCACGCATTTGTGTGCGTTTGATGCCCATCCACAAAAATGCACGTTTTACTGGATGCGTTTGGGGTGCCACGTGGGTGCCATTTTCTCCTCACAGAGATTAAACAGTACACGTGAGGGTTGGGTACTGTTAGTCATCTATGATGCCCCCCTCCCCACAACTAAAGCCATGAGCTACCGCCTCATTTTGGGGACGGTCCTGTGGATATCCCATCACTTTTTGTCTCAATGGACAATGGTCAACAGGACAACTGAGAGGGCAAATCTCCTTACGGGGACACAGTAGGGTTGCCACCTGTCCAGGATTTACCTGGACAGTTCGGGTTTTGAATGCTGTGTCTGGGTTTCTTGGCAGCTGAAACCCGGACACAAGGGGGTTGATTTACTAACCTTATAAACACACCACGAACATGTATACACCTCTGTAGTGTGTTCCCTCCCAGCAGGTGTGTTGTGCAAAGCCCTGCCCTAAATTGCAAGGTGATGTTGTGTAAATTAGCTCTATGTTGTGTTGCTTGCGTTGATGAATGCAGGAATGTAAATGCATGAGCTAACCATTTTTGTCTAAACTGTGAAGCAGCATTATATATGCATCATGTGCATGATTTTTCCATATATGGCATTAGTGGAAATATGCTTATAGAGACTTTTTGGTTGAGAAATACGCTTTGCTGTGTAAAAATCACACGCACCTGGTGCGTGCGTGTGTTTAGGTTAGTAAATCACCCCCAAGATGTCAGGCAGACAGGGGCAACCAAAATTGAGATAGGGGCTACGGGCCTCCCCACTGAAAATAATGAGCCTCGGCTCATTCTCCCAAAAACATTTCTGTGCGTCACTAGAGTGTTCGGGTTTCGATGGAAGAAAAGGTGGCAACCCTAGGACACAGACAGCAAGAATAGCTTAAAAGAGTTGCTGATCCTTCAAACTAGTCATCATTTGTGCTACACACGCACTTTAATTTCCTGCTGCTAGGTGTACTGTGTAGGAACCAATGAATTCTGAGGAGTAAAACAAAAGCCGCATGCTTACCATTAATGGCTCGCAGGCATCTTTGACCGCAGCTTGTAGAGCAACACTTGTTAAAAGCTGTGCAGTCATAATCCGATGAGCAACTCTTGTTTGCATCTCCAGAAGGACAGTCAGCATTTGCTGGACACATACCGTTCTTTTCTGAAACACAGAAGAAACACATCAAAATCAAAAAACCTGCTGGACAGTGTTCGTCTCAAAAAAGTTGGAAGGTGCATGAAACCTAATGGATCTTGTTCACTTTTCATTGTTTCTGTGTAATTGAGAGTCATAAAATGAAATGTGTACTAAATAGCTTATTCAATAAAACAAGTAAAAGAGCAATGGGCTAAATACAGTGCACCAAGCAAGCAATGCGCGTGCTGCCTCCAGCAATTGTATGGGCAATGCAGTTGCACTGGTGTTTATTGTGTATTGCCATAGTTATTGTTCTGTTTTGCTGCCACCTTGTGGTCATCGTGTTTATTACACTTCTATTCTGTGTTTCCTCCCCCTTTTGTATGATGTCATTCCCTCCTCAGTGTGAGTTTCTGCTCTCATTAGGCCAGACATGCACATGGGGTGAGGAGAGAATTATTCCTTTTGACCTACAAATACAACATCTACTATATCATATTGTTTGCCAGAAACCTGCGGCATGCAATTTTGAATGCTGTGTCTGGGTTTCTTGGCAGCTGAAACCCGGACACAAGGGGGTTGATTTACTAACCTTATAAACACACCACGAACATGTATACACCTCTGTAGTGTGTTCCCTCCCAGCAGGTGTGTTGTGCAAAGCCCTGCCCTAAATTGCAAGGTGATGTTGTGTAAATTAGCTCTATGTTGTGTTGCTTGCGTTGATGAATGCAGGAATGTAAATGCATGAGCTAACCATTTTTGTCTAAACTGTGAAGCAGCATTATATATGCATCATGTGCATGATTTTTCCATATATGGCATTAGTGGAAATATGCTTATAGAGACTTTTTGGTTGAGAAATACGCTTTGCTGTGTAAAAATCACACGCACCTGGTGCGTGCGTGTGTTTAGGTTAGTAAATCACCCCCAAGATGTCAGGCAGACAGGGGCAACCAAAATTGAGATAGGGGCTACGGGCCTCCCCACTGAAAATAATGAGCCTCGGCTCATTCTCCCAAAAACATTTCTGTGCGTCACTAGAGTGTTCGGGTTTCGATGGAAGAAAAGGTGGCAACCCTAGGACACAGACAGCAAGAATAGCTTAAAAGAGTTGCTGATCCTTCAAACTAGTCATCATTTGTGCTACACACGCACTTTAATTTCCTGCTGCTAGGTGTACTGTGTAGGAACCAATGAATTCTGAGGAGTAAAACAAAAGCCGCATGCTTACCATTAATGGCTCGCAGGCATCTTTGACCGCAGCTTGTAGAGCAACACTTGTTAAAAGCTGTGCAGTCATAATCCGATGAGCAACTCTTGTTTGCATCTCCAGAAGGACAGTCAGCATTTGCTGGACACATACCGTTCTTTTCTGAAACACAGAAGAAACACATCAAAATCAAAAAACCTGCTGGACAGTGTTCGTCTCAAAAAAGTTGGAAGGTGCATGAAACCTAATGGATCTTGTTCACTTTTCATTGTTTCTGTGTAATTGAGAGTCATAAAATGAAATGTGTACTAAATAGCTTATTCAATAAAACAAGTAAAAGAGCAATGGGCTAAATACAGTGCACCAAGCAAGCAATGCGCGTGCTGCCTCCAGCAATTGTATGGGCAATGCAGTTGCACTGGTGTTTATTGTGTATTGCCATAGTTATTGTTCTGTTTTGCTGCCACCTTGTGGTCATCGTGTTTATTACACTTCTATTCTGTGTTTCCTCCCCCTTTTGTATGATGTCATTCCCTCCTCAGTGTGAGTTTCTGCTCTCATTAGGCCAGACATGCACATGGGGTGAGGAGAGAATTATTCCTTTTGACCTACAAATACAACATCTACTATATCATATTGTTTGCCAGAAACCTGCGGCATGCAATAAAGATCATTGTGGACAAGTATTTGGTGAGCTAACTGATGAGGATTATCTGCATTGATTGCATTTGTTACATGCAGGCCAGGTATAGAGGTCTCAGGGATAAATCACTATTACAATAATTGGAGTCAGAATATTCAGAATCCATCTTGTACTGGTCTGATATTATTCATTGGTTACTATGGGTAATGCACTTTTGTCTTTGCAGTTATTGAATAAGACCACCCATTAACAAACATTGGCCTTAGAGAACTTAAAACCTAGAGAACCACAATCTGTAGATCAAGGTTCACAGGCACGGTTCCCCAGGCCAGGAAAACATTAATCTATGTTCTACTTTAGAAGCAAGAGTGCAATGTCACTGACACCAATGATTAAGACCCAATCAACCTGTTTCTAGATCATGTGATTACCATGTTAGCCAGTCATGGCAGTCACATGAGGGTTTAGTTAGGAACACATCTGCAGGCTTCAACTGTCACTGACAGGTGGCTTCAGTTCTCTTTGCTCCATGGCATACTGCAAGCTCTATACAAGGACCTGCATTTTATCAATAGGCTGCCAAATGCATGGTGTGGTCAGGGCAGGGGGGCAAAACGGATAAGTGCACTTTGTTTAAAGTGCACTTAATCTTTAAGCAGTTTAGCAAAGGAAACTGGGCAGGGCTGACACCACTCAGTCCACAAAAAAATAGAAAACAGAACGTAGAAACCAAATGCATTTCTGCCAGATTATCATGTATTTTCCTGTACTTTCAGCATCTTTAATGTGATAGAACATGAGTGAATGTGCATGTATTGGCAAGTTCTATATCAGGACCTGCATTTCTTCATGAAGTAGCTGCAAGATGCAAGCTGTGGTGTGGAGTAGCCTAGCGGTTTGTAGTGGAGAGTGGGTAGTAATAACCAATTTACACAATAACTTATCTTACAAGTAGATTTATTTTAGGGATGCACCGAAACTGTTTTTTCAGTATCGAGTACGAGTACCGATATTTTGCTTTCGGTACTCGTTGATACCGAGTACCGATACCAGTGCTTCCGCTGGCATGGAGCCGGCTTCTCGGGCTATCAGGAAGCCGGGCGGCATGTAATAAAATGTTGCTTGGTTTCCTGATTGCCTGGGAAGCAGGCTCCATCTTGTTTGGCCGGCTCGATTGTGATTGGCCAGGAAACCAGCTTCTCAGCCAATCAGCATCGAGCCGGCTTCCTGGCCAACCAGGAAGCTGGGCGGCGAGTAACGACCTGCCTCCCAGCTTCCTGATTGACCAGGAAGCAGTCTCCACACTGATTGGCTGGAAAGCCGGCTTCCCAGCCAATCAGCATTGAGCCAGCTATTTGGCCGGCTCGATGCTGATTGCCCGGGAAGCCAGCTTTCCAACCAATCAGCAAGGAGGCGGCTTCCTGGCCAATCAAAAAGCCGGGAGGCGGGTCATTACTCGCCACTTGGCTTCCTGATTGCCCAGAAAGCCGGCTCCATGTTCCCCTACGGCATTGCAGATCTGAGGAAATTTTCCTCTGACCAGAAGTTCCAGTATCGGAGCATTTGGGCGAGTACTCTTCCAAATACTCAGTATTGGTGCATCCCTAATTTATTTGTTAGTAGAGTTTTACCTGGAATTGTTGGCAGACATTCCTTTCGGCAGATGTTAGGGCAGCATTTTTTACCATCTGTGCATGAGTTTTCATCGCAGTAAAACCTTTCTTTCAGTGCACATTCGTAAAGAACCTCTTGTTTGCAGAATCCTTTCCCTAAAAAAATATAAATGGAATAAAAAATAGAATAGTTAGAGGAATGAAATATGAGCAGGCACTCAGCTAAAACAATGGGCTGAACTGAGAAGACAAAATCTTCATGGTGGCCACAATAAGTCTACTGTGGGCCACACCTACTTATTACTAGAAAAACATTATAGCACTTTGGAACTTAACAGTATAGTAAAAATTGCAACCTACCATCAGGGATAAGGTTTGTATTCGCGATGTGCGAGATGCAAGCAGGCTGCACAGCGTTATTGGTTGCTAGGATGAAGGCTGCCACCCACATCCTAGCAACCACTATCCCTTTGCTTCCTTGCTTGTATCAAATTGTAATTGTTGGTGGGCATCCCGCGTGATGTCCTTGACCAGATATGGTTCATACAGTATTTGGTCAATGATGTCAGCCAGGTTTCCCAGTTTCTCCAGCAACGCCAGGGATCTGTCAGTTCAGCAAATATCTATCAAGGGAAGATCCTTGTGTTTGGGTTAGTGGGTCGTCGTTCAACGAGATTGATGGTAGATGATGGATGGTGTTTATATAATAAAGAAAAATCGTGTATGTTCATTGTGTATTGTGTTCATTGTGTATCGTGTATTGACATTCTAGATTTTTTCTGTGAATGAGTATCCAGGGGCATTATGTACCCCTTACGCAATCACGTGGGTGTGGATATCTGGGGGCCCCTTTATTTAAAGGGTGTTATAGTCCCATTGCATACCTAACCGGTGAAGTAAACCCCAAGTCTCGTGTGGGTGCAAGAGCACCTGCGGATGGCGAATCAATCCACAAAGCAATAAAGGGTAGGCTGGCACTCCAAAAGTGCAAACTGCCAAAAAGTCAAGTCCTCTTGATTGGTTTGACAACAAAGTTTTCGCAGTGTAAAGTAACATTTCAGAAAACAATCAGGTTCATTCCTTAGGCAAATATTGTGGCAAACAATGTTTGCCTGACAAAGGAACCTGATTGTGTTCCGAAACATTGCTTTACACTGTGAAACCTTTGCTGTCAGGCCAATAAAGGGGACTTGATGTTTAGGACCTTTGGAGTGCCAGCGTACCCTTCTTTTTTTAATGGGGTCTTCCAGATTCTGATAAACCCCCTGAAGAACCCCAAATCATCTTGTTGTGGTGGAAAAGGGCCTATTCAGATGCATCCAGATCATTGCATTGCATTAATTCATTATGAATGGGCTACCATCGCACCTCAACAGATTAATTAGGTACATGCACTTTTTTTTATTCACCACATCGCATATTAGGTGTGTTGTGGTGCGCTGCCATGTGTTTTGCACTGGCAGCTACTGTACAGTGTGCTTGGTTGCCATTAACAATGAATAGCATCAGACATAGAGGTATGGGTTGACACACTTTGCAATAACCATCAAATGTAAAGTAAGAGCATTTTAAAGTGCTCTTCAGCAATGCAATAGACTGAGGCCTCATTCACAAAAGCGTCAGGAATCGCAGGTGGTTAAAAAACAGCTGAAGCCGCTCAGCCTGTACAAGGCAATGGCAGGCTGACAGCAGACACAGCTGACCGCCCATCTTCGGTTGTAATCACACATGGAGCGACAACCCGCGGTTAGATATAGATGCTCACCCCTGGAAACACGCAGCATGCATGTGAATGAGGCTAAGGTGACATTAAAACCGATTTTATGACACAGTGATTGGACTTACTTATTGCTAACTCTGTACTTGGCTTGCCAAGGTCGCTCAGAGTGGCAACGCAAGTCTTTCCGCAGAATTTAAAGCAGCACTTGGTACTTCCAGGGCATTCGCTGTCAGACGTGCAGTTGTCATTACATCTTGTGGCGGACGTAAGAGAACGATCGTATGTCGGGCATTGGCCTGTCTTGTCTGTAAAGGCATTAAGATATATTTTAACATGCAACTTTAAAAGCAGCTCAGAGCAGAGATAGAATGGAGCTAACATATACTGTAGAGGAGAGAGGGTGAAAATGTTAAGGAATGTAACACACTTTATAATGTATTGCTGCTGCTGCAGCTTGTTTTCACCAGGAACCAATGAATGGCTCATTCATTCATCGGTTCATTTACTCAACCCTCCCTCTGTTGTAAGACGACAGGGATGTGATCGCTGTGATCGAACAGAGCCAGTCCAATCAGTTCTGTGCCTGAAGCTGACACTCTCCACTGTCTAATGACAACAGGAGCTTCTGTACACACCAGTATGAGCACATAGTCGACCACAGGAGGACGTACTGGTACGTCCTCCTGGAACAATGGGGCGATGGACCAGCCATTTATCTACAGTGTCCAGTCTGCAAGAAACATCGGTTGCTACTTTCTTGCTTTGGAAAGGAATTTGTTACCTTGCAGTTACTCAGGGCCCAAACATAGACCCATGAGCTCCCCAATGACCTAGTTTAGGACTTGTCAGCTTAGCTAGATCAGGGAAACTATTATACCTGTTGATGTTCTAATGCCAATGCTGGGACTCCATCGGTAATTATTGTACTTGATGTTCTTTTTGCTTTGACCATTTCTCCTTTTTGTTAAACAAAGTTACCTATTATATACAATTGTCTCATTCCGAGGGTGTCACCGGGCTAGGGTAGGAGCTGTACCCACATACTTGATAAATGTGTCCAGATATAGAAACATATAAAATGACATCATTGGAATTTAGGCAAGGTTGTAATTAGCAGCCATGCTACATTCTATTTAAATGATGCCACCCTTTATATGATCCATTATCATAGTCATAGCTATGCAACGTCAGTATTATGATTTGGACATAAAATTTAAAAGCGCAATAGGACTGGAATTGTGTTAGGACTACAACATACTTCCCTTCTCCTCTCCATAACATAGGGGAAGGTCTTTTATAGTCCACAGACAGAGAGAGTACCTGTCGGTATGTAAATCGCAACAATGAACTTCACTTATTTGCTCCCTTTTGGTCTGTTAAATATATAATTAAAAGTGTTGTTATATCTGTTCTATAGTCTTTCAATCTGATAACTACCTGTGCTCTCTGCCTGTGCTGCACTTTTATAAGTTAACATTGTTCCAGGTACTACTCTCTCTCTGTGCACTTCAAAAGACCTCACCCTATGTTATGGAGAGGAGAAGAGAGGTGTTTTGCAGTCCTAACACAATTCCAGTCCTATGGTAACAACCCTGCTCATCCAATGATACAGTATAGCAGGGCTACTTAGGCAACCTCTGCGTGCCAGCTGTTTTGGAACTACAAGTCCCATGTGGCATTGCAAGACACTAGTAGCCACAGGCATGACTCCTGAGGACAAAGACATGATGGGGTTTGTAGTTTTAGCACGGCTGGAGTGCCAAATTTGCCTCCCCCTGCAGCACAGTGTAGCCACCATAAAACAGCAGCAATAAAAACATTGTCACAATTTCTAACCCTTCCTTACTCTACTACAAATGTGTTTTTGTCAGTGTCCTTGTTGTTGAGATTTCCCATTACTTCCTGTCATGTCAGGAAGTGGGTGAAATCTCTCCACTAGGGACATGGACTGCAGTGAATACCTGACGGAGTCTCTGACATTTTCCTGCTCTACTTAGAATAAAATCTATATCAAGGTCTTTTAATGGCACCAACCAAACCGTCCTATTGGCGGCTTATTACTCAATTCACATTAGTTTTATTTATTTTTATGGTGACATCATCTTCTCTGTTTCAGAGGCAGCTGACACTGTGTCATCCCCATCCTCATCTTCACTGTTGTCTGGTGCACAAATAACGCCCCAACCCACCTCAGCTGTGACCTGCAAAGCTCTCAGGATTTTGGCCAGGCTCATTGTGTAGTTCTTTGTATTGTCAGGTTACATTGTCTTACCTTGGGCAGGAGGCTTGCACATCATGGCGTCGTTGTCTCGGCAACACTTCATGTTGTTTTGGCATTCGTTGTCATTTTTGCAGAATTTGTGGGTTATTATAGTATTTCTCATATAATAGCGTTCTTGGGGACATTGTCCTGCTTTCTGAAAAGCTAAAATGAGACACATTACAGAGCCATCTTATTATACACGTGCCAACAAAATTACTCATGACCAGTGAGCACCAGTTACTGACCATTTCACTTAAGATGTTGTGTTTGGATGTTATATTTTGTATTCACTCTGCCTAGGGGGCTGATGTATAAAAGTTCTGCCCAGTGTATAGCTGGGCGAATGCCGTTCGCACAGTCTTCCTTCCACTAGAGGGAACTGAGAAACATTGGAGATTCCTATGCTCCATCTAGTGGCAGGAATGCCGTGTGAATAGTATTCACCCATTTATACTGTGGGCAGAATGTTTACACATCAGCCCCTTTGTGTTGGATAGGCAAAGTGAATACAAAATACAACTTCCAAATATAACATCGGAACGTTTATACATCAGCCCCAAAGTGACAGGTCCTCTTGACAGAGCAGTCCCCCACAGGCAACCGTTTTTTACTTTCTCTGCACTTTGCCACTGCTTTGTTCAAACTCTGTGTCCATTGGTATGGGAGCTTTACACAGGATCAATTACTTCCTCCCCTCTCTCAGTGATTGGGACCCAGCGAGGAGCCACTGAGTCCCAAGGACTGCATTCTGTAAGTACGGGGGGAAGTTACATGCCTGGAAGCACTGGGGATCTCCTGAGGGCTGTATCGCAATAGCAGGGAAGCTTGAGAAAGTGAGTAGTATCAGGTAGGGGGTTGTTCTTCTAAGAGAACCTGTCACTTTACCCATTCAGATTCTCTTTTAAGGGGAGTGTACATTTGCTCATAATGTATTTTGATGCAGAAAGCCAGTAACAACTGTTACAACAGAGACATGGGCTACTTCATTCTCATAATTGGGTGAATTTACTAACACTGGTGCAGACAGAATATGGAGCAGCTGTGCAGGGCAACCAATCAGCTTCTATCTTCAGTTTGTTCTGTTAAACTTTGAAAATGAAGACTGGAAGCTGATTGGTTGCCAAGCACAGCTGCTACAGATTCTGTCTGCTCCAGTTTTAGTAATTCCCCCCCCCCCCAATGTTGGAAATGGGAAAATGTTCTTTCTAAGAACACTAACCATTTGAATAATAGGCACTCCCACTTTCTCTTCCCCATTACCATTAAAAGGTAACACTTTATTTTCTCTCACAAAATAGCTAATTTTGGTATAAAAAAACAAATTTTAAAACATTTTTGGCCGAAGAGACACGCAAAGTCCCCTTTCCCTGGCTCCCCATGCTTTTTTGTCTGCTCTCTCAGATGTACTTTTGATGTATGTTATATATTTTTCATATTAAAGAGCATGGCAAAGAAGACGTGGGAATACTCAGATGTGGACTGGAACACTCCAAGGTGGGATTCCTTCAATTGTAGATTCCAAGAGACAGAAAACAAGAGCCAGATACTTAGCGCCCCTTACAAAACCTTTGTCAGACAATGTTTTATCCCAAACAGTGATGAGCCAATCAGCTTTTAAATCAGACAATTATTTACTTTGCTTAATATAAGGTTTGTAGGTTTGTCCAGTCTGCAGAGAATCATACAACGATTGCCTGGATTCACAAATTGAACATGTCAATTTTCAGGCAAAATAGCGATTTTCCAGATTCGTTCCTCATGAGATTCAAATAATTAGCTCAAATACATTCTTTACATTGTCTGACACTTACAGATACACCAATGCCCAGGGTGTGAAGAATTTGGACACCAAAACAGAACTCTATTCCATGCAAAGGTTAAAGATGGAGCATGGTGGGCTGACTCTGGCTTATTATATGTTTTGGATGGTCCACCACCAAGATCGCCCTGCCATAGCTCCTTATGTTGCTTCTGTCCAGCTTGGAGTTTTGGGTGTTCCCTCCCATCTTTCTGAGTTCCAGCTCCATCTGTTACATTATCCGTAATATAAAATAAATGAAAAAAATCTAAAAGTGAGGGTGGACCCCTTCATAATGACCACATCAGGTGTGCTGAGCCAGGAACTCAAGAGCAGATCACCAACAGAGTCAATAGGAATATAAAAAAAGGTGGCTTGACTCGCCAGTAACAATACAGAACTAAAATATCATCCTGGGCAAATGGTCTTTCAAAGATATTCAGAAATGGTTACACAGAGGTTTTGGACCCCTGAAACACATTGAATACTCTACTTGAATGTCCTCAGATCCTAATGGAATCCAGTTGTATCTGGACTATTTTATTTGGTGTGGCGCTTCAATTTCTACTGAGCAAAATATAAACTGAAAGGGCAGAATTATATGCAGAAAGCAAATAAACTAGGGTATGTCATAATTCTGTACAATGTATATGCATATATGTGTATGGTATAACTCCGCTCCAATACTTTTATACACATCTTTTTAGATTTTAAGTTTATATATAATATAGAATGTAGTTGGAGGAGTGGAAACATCTAGGAATATCCCTGGTTTACAGAGAAGAAGGTGTGCAAGAACAACTGGATACTATGGTAGGGAAACCGCTGGAGCCCTACCAGAGTCCCAAAGAAATATAACAAGTCAACAGGCAGTTTAGCCCACCAGACTCTCACCTACAATTGAAATAAAATAACTTGTGAGTGGACTGACCCAAATGATAATGGTTGTTAAGTGTAACTTACCATTTTCAGGAAGCTTAATTGCGTTGCTGGTGACCACTGTGAAGAGTGGAAGCAGGGCGGCCAGGAGAAAGAAGATCTGTGTGGTCCTCATCATGAAGGCAGGTTGTTCTGCATCAAGATTTCAGCCCCATATATATACACAGGCAATCACATTTACAAGGGGGTGGTGACATCCTGGGGTGTGAACATCCATTGGGATCTCGTTTGGTTTCTTGTTAGTCTTACTATTGACATCTTCCCTTGAGCTGCTGTTTCGTCCAAGAAGTGACTCATGCATTTTATTTTTAGGATCACTTGGTATCCGGCATGGTAGAGGATTAACTGTAGTAATATGTACCGTAACTTAAAAAAACAATGTAAACTATATAGTAGTTAACAGAAAGTAATACATGAGATATCATAATATGCAATATCAGAGCATGATGTATGAAATGCAATAGGGATTTACAACTGTGATAGTTTGGTGTCAGGGTGGTCAATGGTGGTCCATGGTTTATCATGGTCAGTGTTACACTTGCCCAGCTTGCCGATCCACTTGGAGGACGTCCATGCTAGTGACAGGTTAGGGATCAATGGAGAATGTCAACAATGCCCCATCTTGTGCACGCTAGACAGTTTTTCATATAAAAATACACATGTATGTTCATAATTTGTCAGCACACTAGATGCATATTGTAGTAAAGTGTTTCAAATTTCCTTTGATGTTAAAATCTTTGTATAGGCAAAACTTTTTTTATCTTAGTTTTGGATAGAGTAGAAAAGGATTAGAACCTCTGCCCTGTTTTTAGAACATTTTATGTCCCCCAACCAGGTAGATTCACCCTGTCTGTTTGACTTGATGACTATTGTAACTGACATAGAAAGTGATGGGAAATTCAAAATTTTACAGTTGTCACCGGAACGGGAAGTGAAGGTAAATCTTCATTTGATGATACCTGTTCTGAAGAGGAGATTTTCCTCACTTTGTAGAGTTTTCCCTTTACTTTCTGTCTGTGACATCTCCGGGACAGGAAGTTAAAGGAAATCTCCCCATTGGAAGGCAGACAGCATAAAAATAAACTGGTGCAGATATTTGGAAGTAGAAAGAAAGTGCTGGATTTGTGTGGTTATTCTGTTGGTGTTTCTCATCCAGTGGTGGTAAAGTGATGTGAACATGTGTGATCTGGGTAAAGGGTAGGCAGCTTCCACATGCCATAGGATCTCTACAGTGTCCTTGGATCGGCAATGAACACTGTAGATGTAGGAATTGAAGCACTACATTAATAAAAATAGTCCAGATACAACTTTAGGTTGCTGCCAAACCAGCTGATAAGCCTGAAGTACTCCCAGGAGTAGAAGATGATGAAGGAGAAGTGTTTTGGACCCCTGAAACGCATTGGATACTCTACTTGAATGTCCCCAGACCCTAGTGGAATTCAGATGTATCTAGAGTCTAGACTATTTTAATTGATGGGGCACTTCAATTCCTACATCTACTGAGCGAAATATAAACTGACAGGGGTTTTAACCATTCTGTACTCTTGTCAAAATAGACAAAAAATTATTTCTGCTATACATACACTTTAACATTCATGAGCTGTATGAGAGCTGTATCCTTCTAGAAATTGTAAAAGAAAAAAATTGAAATCAGAGAATTGTAAATGGTACAGAAGATAAAGTAAAAAGTTATGGAAATACCTGTCCTAGTGACAACTGTCACGGGGACTTTCCTCTTTCTGTTGCATCATCAGGACAAGAAGGGGGACACACAGATACAAATTAAAATCTAACAGGTTCTAACCCTTCCTAACTCTATCCAAAATAAAAAAAAATAGCACTTTAGTTCATGTTTTCAAAATTGTCCATGGCCATGTAGAGTGATGTTAAACGTGACTATAGAGTGGGCTTTCAGTAATGAGCAAGCCTAGGTGGTAGAGGGGTAATGCTGCTTTTTCACTGCTGTCCATCCAAAGGTTTTCACTTGGTTTCAGGAAGCCATAAGAACGTCTAACTGATGAAAAATAGAGACGTCTGTGAATCGAGGCTGATCTGAAAGATGCCTCCAGTGTCCCAGCTATTACAAGGGGAGGCCGATAAGTTCTTACTCTCACCATGATCTAGATGTGGATTTTGTAGGTTTATAGGTGGATATCTTAGTAATAAGCATGACAATTTTTGTGTTTGTAGGTCGTGGTGAATTATAGTTAGAGCCAAGAGAAATGGAGTAGGTGTCATACCGGCTCAAAGTTGAAGCCTTGATTGAAAATTTCAATCAAGGCTGAAAATATTCTATCAGGCTGAAACTAGTTACAGCCTGATAGAATAGTTTCAGTCTGATTGAATACACTCTTATGTGGCCGACAAGCAGCTCTTGGCCTAGGTGGATGAGACAATACACAAGGGTGTATAAAATATGTTCCTTCTTATTGTTGTATTCACCTGTGCTGAAGATGTTATCTCAAAAACACCTTCAGTCAGGTTTAAACAAAGACAGTGTAGTATTTTTCTCAGAGAGGATCCAAAATTAATGTGAGTTGAGGATCTCCTGATCTATGACATGGCTTTTCTTCCAGGTGTGGACTTGAGATCCAGTGTTGCAGTCCAGGCACACTGCTGACCGGTCCTATTGTCACCCCTCGTTGTGATGTTACACCTCTGCAGTTTGGTGGACCCTGAGAGGTCCCTCCGGCTGGACATCCAATGGGACATGTCCACATCACCTAGACATTGGCCACGGCCAAACGAAAAAAGGCTACTCTGGAGTGCAAAAGAGTTAAGACCCAGGACTGAAATATAATAGCAGTTTTTTTTAACCCAGCAATTATTGAAGGGTTTTATGGGGTTAAAGAATAGGGTGGGAAAGGGTTGGGGGTTCTAAAGCCCAGTTCAAGCCCAAACGTTTTTCCTAGTTTTGGATACAGTAGGGAAGGGTTAGAAGCTCTGTCAAAACGTTTATGGGCACAGGCTGAAATGCAGGTGGCTTATATTTTAGGTCTCTCTCTCTTTCTCTCTCTCGTATTACTTAGAAAACGTGGAAATTAGCGATCTCTTGTGGTGAGCTAATGCATGTAAAAGGGGTGTAGCAAGGGCAGCACTATGCCATCTGTGTCCGTACTTAGATGACTTTCTTCCACTTACTGTTCTGACGGTTATCACTTGGAGAGGAAGTCACTGAAAATACTTCCCACTGGGATACAGAGATCCTAACAGAGATACTTAGGGGATCATGTATAAACCTATTCTCCTCTGTGCCATCTAATGGCAGTAATGCCTTGTGAACGGTATTCGCCCAGCTTTTCTCTGGGTGAAAGGTTTGTATGTGAGCCTCCTAATCATCCCCATTCTACTAGAAACATTATTTTTATTAATCTAAATGTTCCTGTTACTAAGATTTCTCCTTGCATATTCTGGTCTGATATTCATCAATTTAACCGGAAGTGAGGGAACAGCACTAAGTAGCTGACACAATTTTATTTGCTTCCATGAACAAATGTTTTAAGGACAGTTCTTGTTTTACAATGGCTGTCCTTTACTTGAAGAGCCTAGTCATTGAGGAAGGACGCTGGGGTGTAAGTATAATTTTTCATTCGTCTCCTATGATGTGTTTTTTATTTTTGTTTTCGTGAGGCTCTACATAGCGTTTGCCTGGCACCGCACCGCTCTAACTCTGAAAACGTAATTGCTGGGTCATCTTCTTAGTGTGCTTGCGGACTGTGGCTCTATTCGATCCTATGGGAGAGTCGTACACATGGTGGCTTCTAGTACGGCGGCCTCCATGGTGACTTACAGCAGTTCAGTAGAGTCCAATAGGCATAAATAGCAGTGCAAATGCCCACCAAGAAAAGGACCCGGCAGGGATGTTTTCAGAGGAGAGGCTTTATAGCACTGGAAAGTTGTGAACAGTCAAGTATGTCGACAGGTGGGCAGCAATCATGGGTGATAGGCTATAAATTCAATACAAATTAGTCATCTAAACCTGAGATTGTAGTGCATCATGGGGGGAAGCTTGGAGCAGTGGCTCCTTTACAACACACACAGGGCCATGGGGAACAAAAGTAGCCATCCTCCAGAGGGAAGGACAGTGTCAGCACCAATTCAGAGATGATTTGAGTGATACACAAATAAGATACATTTTTGGTAACAGTCCAGGTACTTGAAAGCATTTTAAGATTTCATTTTTGAGTTTAGTGTCACTTTAATTGTAAGTGGCATTTTAATATTTTTTTTAAGTATGGCCAAGAGAGGTCCACAGTTTATTTTAATTCTGCTCACTCCTTCTCTACAACTTCTTAGTTATTGTATTTAACCTGTGCATAGGTCCCCATTTGCAGCTTCATTTCGTACATCAGTGGTTGTGCAGGTAATGATTGTGGTTTTCTATTACATAAACATTACAGGTAATTGCAGTTAACACAGTTGAAGACAAGTTGTAAAATGCTGTAAAAACATCATTACTACTTACCGCACTCCCAAAGTTTTATTTACAGTACTGTTCGCACCATCCAAAGCCGAGTTACACAGAGACAACAATTCACCATAGGAGGCAGATGTTTAATTTACAGCTCTATTAAAAAAAAAGTTCCCTAAAATGTCAAATAAAACACATTTGGACTGATGAATGCTTGTGATGACTTGTGATGACTTGTGATGACTTGTGATTTACTATAGCACCTCACTAAATTGATTAAGAGACTGTTTACTGATCGTAAGCATTAATTTATTTTGCCAACTGTTCCACTGTGTTTATACAAATAACAATGCGCTGTGAAAAGGATCCTACAGATGGCACATATTAAGCACGGTGTGGAAGCCTGAAAAGAGGTTGATTTAAAAGAGTTTCATCCAGGGCCCTTGAACAATAGAAAATATTTTTTTCCCATTTAATGATAGCCAAACTAATAATATGTTAATGTGTTGAGAGTGAAACAAGTTCAACATGTGAGTTCTCAGCAGCTTAAACATCACAGCATTCTCAGAAGTTGAGTCATAAGCTTTGTTATATTTATGCTGCTCAGAAAATGACAGTAGCAAAGTCCAGAGACGTGGTCTACTAACCTGACTACAGGCACGTGGAATTCAATTGGTTATTATGACTAAGGATGAGCTCAGAAACGGACCGAACCCAGTCTGTTAGGGAGATCCTCTAAACATGGAATCGGCTCCAGGCTGGGGAATTCCCCACCTAGCAGCTGCACATAAACAAAGGGGGCGGGATGTTTGTGCTGATGTCATTGACCTTATAAGGCCACATGGCAATATTCGGTCAATGCCATTGACCGAATATAACCATGTGGCCATATAAGATTAATTATGTCACTGCATCGCACCGCTTTGCTTACGTGCAGCTGCAGCCAGGGAATGTCGCAGCTGAAGGAGCTTTTTTCCATGTTCAGAGGAACTCCTTCTGTGTTCGGAGGAGATCACGTTTGGACCATATTGCATTTGGAACCTGAGCTCATCCCTAATTATGAGGATCGCATTTCTACATAGCCAACAAAAGCCTTGGCCTAGTATGGTAAGGCTTCCAGGGGCAGCACACAGCCACCCACATATGCTCCTGACCATCAGTAACACAGATTAGTGTTCTGCTTGTCTTAAATGATATCTAAACCCCAAAACAAAAATGTAATATATTGCAGCTTACCAGTCCTTGGATGAAGTGGCCACATTTGTTTTCTTCTTTTCAAGTACATTTTATGCAAGTGCAGAAATATACCAGCTAATCATGCTAGGAATCGTGTCCTTGTACCTTCATGTGCACAGAACCTAAATCTTAAACAATGTTATCAGCTCTCACCAGTTCTCCTCTGTGGTCTACAGAACAACTCCTCCTGTGTTATGGATTTAAGGAGAGGAAGAGGAGTTTTTAGTCCAAATTGGGTGACAATGCTGCTCCTCCATAGAAGCAGTATAGTAAGTCAGCATTTTGACTCCAGGATAGGGAGTGTGTCACAGGCCAGTTAAATATAGGTATCACCAAGTTAAATATAAGGTAATAAGTTTAAAAAAATTTAAACTACCTTAATTCCGCCACCTGGACTGGTAAACGACAAAAATAATACACTTTTGTTCTTTTGTTGAAGTATGCTTTCCCAGTCCAGCTTGCTCCTTTGTTTCTGCACAGTTTGAGCATTTTTGTTGCTTTGCTTTTACAGTTGGCCTATTCCAGGTCTGTACACCTAGAACCAAACACTTTGCCTTTTTGTCTTGTTAATAAGGCAATAGGCAAACTCTGTCAGCTTTTACGCACCCAGGTTCTATGTGACCTGTATGGCTATGGCATGTCATCTGGTTAGTTGGTTATTAAGGTTATCCAGATGACTGTAGTAGAAGGAGGGCAGCAGCAGACAGTTGGCCTAAGAGGAATAGGCAGTATAAATCCATCTCCGGTTATTATGGGCTACTATACTTTGGAATAACTAAATATCCCAAATTGTGTAAACATTTGTATTTTTAAGGTTTTTTTCATTAACCGATTCTCAATAAGATGTTATTTAGAAATATTATTTTTTTAGTTGACTAGTAATAACATTTTAGAAAGAAAAGTTTGATAAACACACACTTTCCAAGCGCTAAATCCAGTGATTTGCATGACTCAACTCAGTGTTCCTCAGGCAGTCAGTGGTAGTAGTTGTTATTATATTGCCTGTTCTGTTTGTTTTGTTGAACAGGGGCCCTTCTGGAAGTAAGGGCTTGCCAAGGAGTAATGCTGGAACACCTTACCTTAGAAGGTTGAACTATCATACTTTGAGGGGAGGTCTAATTAAATTCTCCATTGTAGGTAGACCAGACATACACAAAATATCACCAAAGCAAAAAAACTGTTGGAGGTAGATTGCATAGATCACTTTGGTTGCTTTTGTGGTTAAAAACTGATTGAAAGTCATTAAATATGAAAGTTTCTGATAGAGTATATTTCTTTTTTATGAAATAATAGTATGTTTAAAATCTGTTTATTGCTTACATTTTTAACTTTCAATGTATTTTATTATATTTTTAAGATAGAATAAAACAATAAGATAGCACATGATGCACAAATAGTATAGCATACAATTGCGTCTCAGAGTCTTCCACATTAGCAAAGTCAGGTAGTAAGAGGGAATCACTAGAAACCATACACAGAATGCATAATAGTTCTGTGAAACAGAACATATCTATCCACCTACTCTTGCCAAATTATCCCCCATCAACAAAAACAAAATCAAAACAATCTGAGAGGAATATCAGGCATAGGGATCTACCTGTGTCTGAAGCAAACATTTGGTATGACCTCCTCCATATCTATATACATAGAAGACTTTCCATCCAACATCAATGTACTAAACAGCTCACGTGTGTGAGCCTAAAGAAAGACAAAAAGAAGAATAAAAGGAAAAAGATACTAAAAGAAACAGAACAGTAGATCCGGCCCCGACCAGATAGCCCCACATCTACTTAAACATTAAACATAAAACCCCCCAAAAAAGAACAGAACAATTTTACAATTGAAGTTACCCGGTTTCCAGCACCCCTGTATATAACATCCAGGGCGTCCAGGTCAATTCAAATAATTTTTCAGTATCTTGGAGGATGCTGTGAAGTATCTCATGGACCATGATCCACTACATTTTTTGTTTGACCAAGTGGAATTGAATTGTTGGCAATTTCCAAGCCCTAGCTATGGTTATTTTGGCTGCCAACAAAAAGAAAGTAAATAATTTATTCAAAGCTTTAGACAGTCCTGGAATCGGGCACTTTAGCAACACATATTGGGGATCTCGCGGGATCCTCACCCCCAGTAACCCTAAATATTAGAGCATAAAGCCGGTTCCAAAAAGGTCTCAATCTAGGGCATTCCCACCATATGTGATACATCGTGCCCGGGTGAACACATCCCCGAAAACAATGAGGAGAAACCTCTGGGTATATTCTCGCAAAAATCTGTTTATTGCTTACATTTTTTATGTATTTGCAGTTTTATAATGGTGACACATATGTATGGATACATTAGCTTTCAGCTCTGGGAAAACAGCCCAAGTAGTTTTTGGCACAGGGAGTAATTTCCTAATCTCAGGCTCATCCCATACCAATCCTTCTTTTAATTCTAACACTCATTTTCCATGTCACCCTAACGCTAACCCTCCCTTGTAATCCTAACGCTCCCTGCAACCTAACCTTAACACTAACCTTCCCTGCAACCCAGCAGTAACACTAAGCCTCCCCATAACTTTAACACTGACACTAACCTTCCCTGTAATCCTAATACAGCTCTCCCATTAACTGTACCACTGCCTTCCCTGTTACCCTACCCACTGTGCAACTCTACCACTACCTTTTCAGTAACCCCAACCCTAAAACAACCCTCCCTGTTACTCTACCACTACCTTCCCTGTAACCCTAACATTACTCACCCTGTAACCCCAACCCAACACTATTCTCCTTGTAACCCCAACCCTAACACTACCATCCCTGTAACCCCAACCCTAACACTATTATCCCTGTAACCCTAACACTGCTATCCCTGAAACCCCAGCCCTAACACTACTATCCCTGTAACACTACCAGTACCTTTTTCTCTAACTCCAATCCTAAAACTACCATCCCTTTAAGCCTACCACTATTACTTCCTTTAATCTCAATCCTACAACTATTATCCCTGTAACCTAAACACTACTACGTTCTTTAATCCCAACCCTAAAACTACCATCCCTGTAACTCTAACATTACCCTCCCTGTAGGACTAACACTAACGCTTCCTTTAATCCCAACACTAAAACTAGCCTTGTCGGTACGCTCTACCCTAAGCCTCCTGTAATTCAACCTAGCCATGTAACTAAACCCAACACTAACCCAACCATAATTTGAGCTTGTTGTGTGTTGTGAATGTTTGTCAAACCTAAAACATTGGTTTTTGTTTTGAATAGATTAGGAAGGATTCGTTTCTACTGCTATGCAGGGCTTCATTAGAAAGAAGTTTTGTCACTTTCTGTCCGGCTAATAACAGTTTTACAAGGCAGTTTCCTCTGTCCCTTCAGCTCTGCATGCTGATATGAAATCATCTTACATTCATTAGTTACACAAACATTGTTTTGTTTTTACTTACAATTACTGTTTTTCCACTTCCTGGTTGAGTGAGGCACTGATGATGTAGCCCTGGCCTCACAGATACATACTGGGAAAGCTACATCACCAGTGCCTTCCAGGCAAATTGCATAACTAAACTTCAAAATCTTGCGAGATCTTGAGGCATTTTTGTCTCGAGATGATGTGGAGTGTCACAGGAGGCAGACCCAGTCCCAGGAAGTAAAGGGAGATGGCTCTATTGGCCTTTAGTGAAAATGGCCACCATGGGAAGAGAGGTGAGGAAACAAAAAATATGGTATGCAAAGAATATAAAAACATACAATTACCTATAAGTATCTTTTTGTAGCTTGCCATTACTTAACATTTCTAATGGTGTCTTTGCTGTCATGTTTAGAATAAGAGTGAAGTTCCTCTTTAATCTACACTATGATATGGTCAAATACTGTAGCTCTTAGTCATGAAAGTATGATGTTCAGATGCATCATGTACAGTTTCTACTATAGTGACAATATGCACATAAAATTATTCCAATTAAATATTGGACAAACGATACTCGCTATATATCCTTTTTAAATGACGCAGGTTATCCCGGTTCTGCGAAAACATTGATAATTTTTATGTTATTTAATAACAAAACCGTTTTATTACAAACAGCTATTATAGGGCTAACCATAGACTTAAAGACACGTCTGATGTAAATATAGAAGGTGACACAGCCAATACAACACAATAATGGCATCTGCACATGGCACAGCATGAGAACCTACATGCCAGTCAAACAACAGGGTAACAATATTCTATTGTATGCAAATTTAAATAAAACGTTTAATGCTGATGACAGTATATTAATTAATGTATTAATAGATGAAATGGGCACACCTAAAGCCTTGTGACCTAGATTTCGAAACTTCTATTTTAAATTCTATTTTAATTTTTCACTGTAATAACTATAAGGCTTCCGTCGTGATTTATTTTCCTTAGCTTGTTAAAAAAGTAGCAAAGACTTGGCTTTAAGGTGCGCTACAATCTAAACTGAAAATAAGCATTGGCATGAATATAGGAAGTACAACCAATTTAATCAGTTCATTGTTTTTTCATCCAGACATTGCTGTAGTGCCCCAGTCTACCCTAATCCCTTTTGTTGGTATTCTGGTGATCTGAGAACCCTGCTTGTCATGCAGGATAGTAGTTCACAGACAAACCCCCTGCAAGATCTTTGCTTTCTTACCTTTAAAGAAATACATGCAAATTCTAACCTGCTTTGGAAGTTTGAATCTGATTTGTAATATAGGAGACAGTGGGAATTTTGACTATAGATGAACCTTTTATAACTAGAGATCATTGATGCATGGATGCCCAGACCAAAGTTAATACTGTCAGTATACGTCAATTAACCTGACAATAACTCTTTAACTATGTTCTCCAACCGAAGTGATTTTTATATCACTACGTAAGTGTATTTATAGACAAAACGGTGTCTGTGCTTGGATGGGGACCGTCAAACTAGGTCAAGTCTTTTAGGGCCCCATCCTCTGGCATGATTGGTTAGAAAATCAGGTGCAATTCCCTCTAGGTTGGTCTGACCCGGCTTTTGGAGTCCTGGTGAGGGATAACAAATTTAGGCCAGTCACTTTATTTCATCTGGGGGTTGGATCCCCACTTCAGACATTTCCTCCCTCACATTGGAGGGTCCTCTAACTTAGGCACTTCCTGATCTCCCGGTCTAACCCCCTGGGAGTTACAGGCAGCAGCTATGCTCGTTAAGGGGTTGTGTGTGGACTCCTCTTCCATGAGACACGCTCTCTTTCTCTTATGGCTGGGCTTTCATTTTAAGGTGCAGGGTCAATTTGAAGTGCAACTAAAGCCAAAACGTTGTGTTTTCTAGTTTTGGATAGAGTGGAGAGGTATTAGAACACAGGTCAGGTTTTTATTGCTTTCTGTGTCCCCATTAGGGAGATTCACCCTCTCTATTTATCCTGGTGACCATTATCACTGAAAGTGAAAGAAAATCCCAAATCTCAGGTTGTCAGAATAGATGGGAAATCTTCCAATGAAGAGACTAGTTCTGGAGGTATGCTCCTGGAGTAAGAAATGAGCTGACCTGGGGGACAATCCCGCAGCATATTTGCTACATCTAAATAATGTACTCAAACAAAAGAATAAGAGATCTCTTTTGATCCACTTGATTAATGCAGCCTCCCTTTGTCTTGTGGTGCAATAAGGTCCATGATTTCTATGTCATTGAGGAATTGACTTCATCCCTCAAGCATTAAGAACAGTTTAGGAAAACATGGTTATAGTGGAAGGTTTTTACTTTTTTTCTGATTATCATGACCTCCTTGCCTTCTTATAGTCACTGGTGGTTTGGACCCACTGTGGGGATCAGCAATTCTATCTTCTTTTACAGCCTTGCTTCTCTGGAAGCTGGATCCTTGATGGAGCATCTCTGGGTGCTGGTGTACCTGTGTCTTGGACTTTCTTTTCTTGCTCTCTACCTCTTCTGTTCTGTTCTCTCGCTTTCTCCTCCTCTGTTTCTTTTCTTTCTTACTTTTCCTGTGTTCCTCTCTGTGTACTGTGTTTAGGCTTTATCTTCTTCCTCTGTCTTTTTCTCTTTTCTGTCCTGATCTTTTGTGTTGTACGTTTTTTAACCAGTTTGGAAAACAATAAAAAGTTCAGCTGCTGAAGGAGTACGCCACTTAGCAAATTTTCTATGCTACAACAGGGACAAGATAACTGAGGTGTATCATCTGGTTCGGTTTTTATTAGGCATGCACCAATATCTGTATTTTGGTATCGAGTACGAGTAGCGATATTCATTTTCCGGTACTAGACGATACTGAATACCGATACCGGAAGTCCCATTAAAGGGGTTCTAAAACCTCCCGTTTTTTTGCCTATATCTACTGCTAGCAAGCAGTAGATATAGGTCCCCACAGCCTCTTCTTGCCTGAGCTCTGGACTGCTGACATCATCACGTCTTATGCGGGTCCATTGACTTGCATTGGGCGTAAGGGCGCCGAGGGACATTCCATAGCCAAAATGGAGCGGGGAAAGAGATGAACGCTGACCACCGGAGGGCCGAGGATCAGGTGAGTATATCTGCTTTATTTGAGCCCCCTAGACAAAATGGGCACTTAGTCCTTGCAGTCCGGACATAGCCCCACTGCAAGGGTACATTTTTTTCATGTATGCGTCGGAAGAAAACAGGAGAATCCCGGGTTGTATTCTTAGATGAGTCACCAGACACTATAAAGTACATTGATTTACCTATGTATTTTAATAGCATGTGAATTGATACATCTTGTTTGTAGTTATAAAATGTGTATTTTCATACAGAGACCTATGGAATGTGACTGTATCATTGAAGCAGCAGAAAGGTCCCATACACAATATCTATGACAGATTAAATGCAATCAGCTTTTTGGGGATGTGGTGCACACAGTGCCACAGCGAGAGGGGGCGGAGGAGGGAGGGCCAGTCTAAAGGGGGGCCACTGGCCTCTTTAGATGCACCACAGCATGCCCGGCTTCACCTGAGACTCTGCACAGCCCACCTGAGACTCCCGAAGCCCATTTGAGACTTTGCACAGCCCATCTGAGGGCAGGGCAAAAATTGGTCCAGAGCATTAAACTATGGTTTGGCTTGTGGGGGGCGCTAATGAAAGACTTGCCCCCAGGCGCCTCATGACCTTGTTATGCCTCTGGGTGCGCACACAAATCAGTGTGGCCCAGACCTTTATAAATGGTACATTTAGTGTAGAGTTAGGGACCATGCTAATCTGGGTGCCTACACGCGGCAGTGTGGCTTCCACGTGCATTTGCAAATGTATGCAACTAAAACCTCTGTTTATAAAGACAAAGTACAATGTAAGAACTGTACCCACATATAATAAAATAAAATACATACATTTTTAAAAAGTTTGCATTGAAGCCTGAGCATTGCAACCATGATCAGGGCATCGTGGGTGCAATACACAGGCTCCTGCATTGCTTACATCCCAGCCCCAGGTCTGTACCTCAGTATGGAAATACTGTTATGGGGCTGGAGGACTACAATGCGGTGATAGATGGGAAGTGTAGTCTTTCCAGTAACAGATCCCTGTGAATAGATCTGTGAATGGAGGACATGACTGTGCGGCCAGAGCCATGCACAGCTGCACTGAAGTAAAAAATCATCAGTGCCATCCAGGAAGATCTCAAGTCCTAACTGCAAGATCTTGAGGGAACTTTTTTCCCCAGATGATTGTAATGTTGTACAGGAGCGACATGGGGGGATGCACCGGATAACATCCCAGTCACCTGGTGAATAAAAGGCTTTCCCTCCTTCTTGGGGAACACAGGAAAAGTCCTGTTTTTTTTTAGGCACATGACACCATTGGCAGCCAGCTTCGTCCTTCTCTTCCAACCCACTGATCACACCAAGTGCCTGTATCTGCGGTGTGGATTTTAGACGTGCGGGGTACACAGAGCGTTAAGAAAACGTGCGAGAAGGAGGCAGGTAAGTACTACTAACTTTATTAGTTTTGGTTAGTAGAGTGTATTTTGGTAGCCATGTTTATTTGGTGGTGGTGGTGGTGGTGGTTAAGCTCTGCTTAAAGACTGGTGTAAAAGCCTGATAAAGATTCCAGGGGGAATTTATCAAAACTGGAGCTGACAGAATCTGGAGCAGTAGCCTATAGTAACCAGCTTCTATCTTCCATTATCAAACTTAAGGTGCCCATACACTGCACGATTATCGTATGCGATCGGTTTTTCGTACGATAATCGAGCAGTGTGAACGGAGACGTGCGACCGTTTCTACTGTATGGTCGCACGTCTTCTGTCGAACCAGCATGTTCGAAAACCAGCCGGGAATCGTACGATTCTCGGCTGGTTAGAACGGTGCTCGGAAGACAAATGCCGAACGGGCCGGTGTGCGCACGCGCACACTGCCCGTTCAGCATTGCGGTCATCGGAAGCCCGCCCCTCAGGGGGGCGGGCTTGCGATGATCGAGAGTGCGATCTGCCTGTCCAAGATAGGCAGATCGTACGTTTTTTTAATCCCTGTACAACCATCGCAAGACTAAAGTCTTGCGATGGTTGTAGAGTGTATGGCCACCTTAAGAGAGAAGCTGATTGGCTACCATACACAGCTGCACCAGATTCTGATAAAGCCCCCCAATGTATTTTTTTATTAATATAATATACATTTTAGAAGATAATATGGTAGTTGTAATAATTTAGTCTGCTCATCTCATCCTCCTATACACTTTATTAGATATCAGCTGAGCTAGCAGACACACTGATGGAACTCTAGCCCAACTTTCCAGGCACAGCCGGCCGTTTCCATGGGTACGGAAGGCGGCGCGTACTGATGATGTCATCGCGCCCGTGTTGTGAGTGATGTCCGGGGTCGGTGCAGACTTGGGATAGAGATGATGAGAACCAGCAAATACACGATGCTGGGGAACGAGGAGGATGGGGACCCCACCGAGCGATCCTCACCGGTTAGTAGTGGGGCGGCCATTGTTATCAAGCCCAGCAGAGACGTCTAATCCTGGTAGCTGTGCTGTCCCTGGTGTAGGTGATATCACAACCTGTACCTGGAAAAATGATCTAGACACACTATAAATGGCTGCTGCTTGTCTGCATGTGCTTGCATTCATACCATATCTGAATGTTCAACACTAAAATGGCGCTTATTGTCTTGATCATGTGTAGCTTCTTCCAGTACAGGTACCCATACACATGTGAGGGATAGGTCCTCACAGATCATCCTTGGTGATCATTACTGGTTATTCTCTCTTAATAGGCTTACACTAGAGGTTCCTGGCAGCAGATCCTCCACTACGGTCATGTAGTTACATGGCTGATTGCTCCCTAATGCCTATGCTTGGCCTTGGTTGGGCGGATTACCTATGTTTGAAAAGTGATTAAAACTGACCCTCCCCTGCAAGGGTTAAGTGTGGGTGGTAGAGGAATAAAGTGCAACGCTTATACTGTTCTTCACTCTGCATGCTCCCCGCATCTATGTGACCAGCCCCGCCCCCTCGATGTAGTGATAAGCTGTAGCTTGGTGCGAACCCAGTTCTCCTCCCAAACCCACTTAAAATTGTGACTGACCCCTTCTCCCCTACTGGCCCAATCTGCTGCCTAGCCATTCCCCGCCCTTTTCTGACGTGTAGCTGTGGGGCAGCAAATGCATGGGCCAGGGTGTGGGGGGGTCGGTCAAAGTTTTGAGTGGTTTTGGGTGAACTCAGGCGAACTGGGTTTGTGCCAAGCCCAGGCTCATTGCTACTCTTCAGTAAGGTGCTCCTGTCCGGTGATTGCATGTTGACATCATCATGTACAGTGCATGGCCATTCCTCCTGCACTTTACATGAGTACGGCGAGAGCCCACACACTAACCTTTGCATTAGTAAGAAGAGTAGAGCACCAGAGCCTGTCAGAGTTAAGAGTAGGGTAAGTATTACATCTTTACAAAAAACAAAAAGATCCCCAGCGCACCTGCCACCTAGCCTGCAACAAAACGAATTACCCTGTCAACAGTATGGAATTACCCTGTCAACAGTATGCGTTAAAAACAGAGGTTTTAGTTGCACAAACTTTTGGCCAAAAATATGTAGAAGCCACACTGCCGCGCCAAGGCACCTCTGTAAAGTGTGGTCCTAAAGGTTTGTCCGATGATCGAATAGTCGTACGATTTTCGTACGACAGCCCCATCCTGCCCCGATGATCGCAAGATTAATTTAGCTGTAATTAACGAAAAGCACCTGGACGAAATGCGGTAATTGATTTTTCGTTCGCGTATGCGCAGTGCAGATCGTACGACTTTTGACGGATGGAAACGCCAGCAACCTTACGACAATCGTACAATCGAGCAAAGTTTTCAAACATGCTTGACCGTCAAAAGTCGTACGATTGTACAGTAATGTCGGTCGGACACTGCAATGCACACATACGATTATCGGACGAAAAGTCGATCACATACGAAAATCGTCCGATAATCGTAAGGTGTATGGGCACCTTTATAAAGGTGGCCATACACTGCACGATTATCGTACGATAATCGTATGCGATCGGTTTTTCGTACGATAATCGAGCAGTGTGAACGGAGACGTGCGACCGTTTCTACTGTACGGTCACACGTCTTCTGTCGAACCAGCATGTTCGAAAACCAGCCGGGAATCATACGATTCTCGGCTGGTTAGAACGGTGCTCGGAAGACAAATGCCGAACGGGCCGGTGTGCGCACCAGCACACTGCCCGTTCAGCATTGAGGTCATCGGAAGCCCGCCCCACAGGGGGGCGGGCTTGCGATGATCGAGAGTGCGATCTGCCTGTCCAAGATAGGCAGATCGTACGTTTTTTTAATCCCTGTACAACCATCGCAAGACTAAAGTCTTGCGATGGTTGTAGAGTGTATGGCCACCTTAAGTCTATTTGAGTCTCCAAGTGTGAGCATATTAATTAAGTTGATAAATTCAATGCAGGTGTGCCTGTGAGGCAGCCTACTCCTCCTCAAAAGGTGTAGGGACGCACTGGGGGCCCAGCAACCAAAAATGCACGCTGGGACCCCCAGTGCGTCCCCACACCAAAAATAGTCAAACGAGAAAAAATGGCAACCGCATGAATCTATAACTAGCCTTTATAGCAGGGCGCACATGGGAAGGCTTACAACAATACAAAACACAAAAAGATCCCCAGCATATTAATGAAGTTGATAAATTCAATGCAGGTGTGCCTGGGAGGCAGTCTACTCCTCACCTTTTGAGGAGGAGTAGGCTGCCTCCCAGGTTCACACCTTCGCGTATTGGAAACTCACGTTTGCCGCGCGGTTTTACCGCGATTTTGCGGTAAAAGAAACGCCCGTCAAACGCGAGTTTCCGAGGGGGTATCCGGACTGATAACAGCGGGATATGGGTGTTAGTACGCCCCAAAGAAGCTCATGTATTTCTTTGGGCGTATGGCGTTTTACCACGCGATCGAACGGGCGGTAAAACGCGCAGGTGAGAACCATGCCCATAGGCAAACATGGGTTTTCACCTGTTGCGCGTTTTACCGAGCGTAGGAACGTGCGGTAAAACGATCAGGTGTGAACGGGGCCTTAGGACCACACCTTGCAGAGGTGCCTTGGAGCGGCGGTGTGGCTTCTACATATTTTTGGCCAAAAGTTTGTGCAACTAAAACCTCTGTTTTTAACGCATACTGTTGACAGGGTAATTCGTTTTGTTGCAGGCTAGCTGGCAGGTGTGCTGGGGACTTTTTGTGTTTTGTATTGTTGTATGCCTTCCCATGTGCACCCTGCTATAAAGGCTGGTTATAGATTCATGCGGTTGCCATTTTTTCTAGTTGAAGTATTACATCTTGATGCTCTGTCCCTAGACTTAACAAGCATTAACACTTTCATAGCAAGGGGGCCCTATGTACTTTTTTTTTTTTTTAAATCACTGGGCACATACATGGTTGTGCAAAAGCAGCGGCATATACCCATGTACAGCCTTAGACTTTTACTGGAGGCTGTACAAAACATTGTCTGGGCTCAGCTGCTCGGATGCATCAACCCTAAAAGGTGATAACTGTAGGTTTTAAATAGGGCTGTGGAAATTAAAGATTAATTTCTCGATTCATCGTTAAACTTTTTGATCGATTCAAATTATTTTGATCGCTAATGAAAGCACTCACCTCTCCGCCGGCTTCCGGAGTCCCATCGGCGACTCTACACCCCCCCCCCCTTCCCCAAGTGGCTCCGTCGGCTAACGAAGGGAAGGGGGGAGGAGTCCGGTGACGTGGATGTCCGTGACAGCTAACGAAGGTAAGGGGGAAGGAGTCCGGTGACGTCGATGTCCTTGACGTCACCGGACTCCTCCCCCTTCGTTAGGCGACGGAGCCACTTGGGCCGGTGGGTTTGCCCAAGAAACTTTCTGCACGAGCGCCAGCCAAGGCATTGGCCCATACACATACAGCACAGCAATGAAGTAATAAAATGAACTAGGATCACACTAATCCAGCACGTTATTATTCTGAGTTGCCCCACTCAAGCGGCGGCCATATTGAGTGGGGCACACGAGGTTCATTTTATTACTTCATTGCTGTGCTGTATGTGTATAGGCCAATGTAGTTGGATCTGTATGTGCGTTATAATTAATCGATTAAAAAAAATTTAGAACACGAAAATTTTAATCATTACCAGCCCTAGTTTTAAATGTTAGTCACTTATGTGAAGTTCATCTAAATCTACTATATGTTTTTAATTCTTCAGAGCCCCTGGAACATCATGATTAAACATCGCCAGGTTCAGCGCAGAGGACGGCGCGCTCATGTAGCTGTCAGGTAGGAGAAAGAGCCATATAAAGCCTATGTAGATATAAATATTTTTGGATTTTAGTTGAAGAATTGGCTAGCTTTCTCTTCCTGAAATGTTCAATACATTTTCAGATCTACATCATTAGCTGCTGCTCTTCCGGATACATCAGGCAACGTTGATCAGGAAAACTCCTGCAGTGTCACTATTAACATCAACAGTATTTTTATTTTAAAGCTTTTATCATTAAATTTATTTTTTTGCCCAGGCTGGAATGATTCCTCCTGCCTGCAGAATGACATTTCCTCATACTCCTTCCCCAGTGATCCCATTGTAACATTACACAAGTCACAACGTGAGGTGCCGATCTAATAGTTCTTGAACAAAGATGGCTCCAGCGTTCTGGAAAGAAAAGCAGATAATGGCATTGTGAGGTGTGATATATACCTGGCAGTGTTACACTTATACATCAGATAGTAGGCATGTATTTAAAGCTTTAAGTTGCAACTCTAGGGGGTTGATGGATAAGTGTTCTGCCCTGAGTATAGCTAGTTGAATGCTGTTCACTTGGCTTTCCCGCCACTTTACTAACCAACTGTAGTATGGTTGGTAAACATTAAATTCTGATTGAATGCCAACTTGCTGTTTGTTTTATTAAATAAGTCAGTTTGTCTTGTTTTTGCTTTAGTTATTGGGGGGATTTTATCAAAACTGGAGCAGTTGCCCAAAATAACCAATCCACTTTTCTCTTCACTTTGGTCAGTTACCTTTTTAAAAATAAAAAAAAAGTCTGATTAGTTGCCATATGCAGCTGCTCCAGATTCTGTCTTTATCCAGTTTTGATCAATTCCCCTCCTTGTGTCTTGCAATTGTCATTATATTTTGCAGTTTTACTGACCCAGTTGTGTCCATGGATCTTCTTCGTGCAGTTCTGCAGCCACGCATTAATGAGGAAATTCAGAACGTTTTCAATAAATACATGAAGGTAAGTGCTGTCAACATAATACTTGATTTGAAGGGGTGGGGTATTGTTGCAGCTACATGGTTTTGGAACAGTGGGGAATCCAACTTGTATTTTTAATACGAACAGCCTCACAAGTCAGATTTCCAGTTCAGATAATATGGATTTGAAGATGCTTCCCCCCAATTGTCCCTATGGCAGAATGTTCTTTAACCACTTCAAGACCAGGTGTTTAGACCCCCTTCCTGGCCAGGCCAATCTCGGCAAACAATATTACATCACATGACTGCAGCATTAGTATGCAGGAGATTGGGGACATTTCTGTATGCAGTGAAACCCTGCAACACCCCAACATCAGTAGCTCTGCATCATGCATGAGAACAGTGAGGAGCTGCGTATAGCCTGCATAATCAAAGAGGAGACAGTGCCAGAGCCTGCTGGAGGGAGAGGTAAGGTAAGTATTACTCCTTATTTGTCTACCCCTAGATATGAGCATTTTACCTTTGCAATAATGGGGGGTGCACTGCATTGTGTAATTCCTGGAGTTCAGCTTTAATACACCCCTGATGCCGCTATAAATCTGATTTGTCACCTCCTGCCATATGAACCCACCTCAGTATAAGATCTTTACCCCTCTTTTACCTCCAGCAGTATAAAGATGACCTGTTGGTCATGTGATCACTCAGTGGACCCCCAGTGTCTATATTTGCTATCAGGCCCTCCACCCCAATCTTAAAGTTAACAAAACACAAGTATGTACACACAATTTGGACACAGATTTACATAAATCCTCTGTTACATTAAACATTAGGATTCCTATCACAAATTAGAGGTAAATGAATCATTTTAATAGCATGATTTTTAGGTATCCTTATATAGAGCGAAGTCCTCCCAGATACAGTGACATCATCATCCCTCCTTTTATGATTGGTTGGAATTAGGGTTGCACAGATACTTTTCGAGTACCAGTGCCGATACTTGGCATTTTCATGAAATCTCCCAGGGCTTCAGCAGTTGCAGCTGGGACCTGGCTCTGGCACTCCCCCACTGTCCTGAAATCATTAGTCTGTATTGTTTTAGAAAAACTGTAACATGACAATAAACAAAAATGTATCAGTACTCGTACTTGTAAGTACTCGGCAAGTACCAGTACTCATACTCGCAAAACTGGTATCGGTGCATCCCTTTATTTATATTTATAAAAACAAAATCGTACATTAAAACAGAGATGTACAAATCCCAGGAGCTCCGTGTGCCCATTACAAATGACAGCTGCCTCCTCATTTTTGTATTTTTCTCTAGTGTAGTCTTGGAGCTCAAAAGTATCGGTACATGTACTTGTACCAAGTACTGTACTTGGTATCTGTGCAACCCTAGTTGGAATTATTTTGTTTCTTTTGGCTGACAGCTCATTGCCTTTATGACTGTGAAGTGTGACAGAAAAACAAGATAATGCCAGCCAATTGGGGAAAAAAAGGACTATGTAATTGTTTCTGGGCAAACTGTAACCGTGTATGACCGTCTTTTCCACATAGACCATGCATTTCTGCACATCTGCCCTTTGAATGTAAACTTGATTTTGTATGCAGAGTTTCACAGTTGCGATCTAAGGATTGCTAAGTGATGTCTGGGAAGTTGGGTCCCAAACAAGTTTTCCTGAGTTCGCCCAAGCCCGTGCAAAACTGTCACTGAAACACCCCCTCCTGGGTCAATAAGCTGTGGCTGAGGCATTCCCTGGCCCTGACGTGTACCTGCAGGGTGGGGAATGCCCCAACTGCAATTGATTAGGCTGGGAAAGGAGTGTGTCAGTGACAGTTTTGTGCGGGCCTGGGCGAACTCACCAAGCCCCTGCACAACACTAATAGAAAGCTGTGCCGAGAGAGGGAGCAAGAAAGCGCTTAAAACCTCTTCTACACAAGGTAAATAAAAGGAAATAACAAGGGCCACTTTAAAGAGTGTGTTCCGTAAATATCCTTTTTTTTCCCATTTAGTTCTTTCAGAAAGCTGCTGTGAATGTGAGAGAAAATGTTGGGGATCATGTAAACCCGGAGCAGCTAATCCGTGACACATGTCGCAATTGTCTGGAGCAGGTGAACGAATAAAATCAAATCTGTTGCTGGATGCTTACCTTATTTTTCTGTATTAACTGGTCCTCTCGTTATCTTATCCAGGCTAAGGTTCTCTTCACAGACAAAAAGATAATGAAGCCTATCATAGAGGTCCCCATTATGAAGGTACAGTGGATGCCTTATGGAGAAAGGAAAGATTTTGACCAATTTCTTTTGCATGTATAAAGGGTAACCATGGCTTCAGTTGTACTTCCCTGCCTGCGTCTCCCTACTGCAACAACATTGCAAATATATTTCGTCATTGTTTACAGCCAGGACAGAGTTTGCTACTCTGGTGTTCTTTTGCAACCTGAGGAAACACCCAACTGATAGTTGTAGACTGCTATTACTGTCTTAGTGGACTCCTGGCATGAAGTGTAAAGAAATGTTATTGCAAAGTTGGTGAGGAGGATTGGGGTGGGAGCAGAGTCAGGGAAATACAGCTAACAGTGCAGTTAAAAACTGAAATATATACCCCTTTGTTTTTCCCAGGTACCCTTCTGTTGTGTAGTACAACTCGGTTATGTTTATTCCCATTATCCTCTAATTATCCATTCTGTATACATGTTGTCCAAAACATCCAATAAACCTGTCATTAAAAATAGCCAAACAAAAAAAAAACTACTTTGTGTTAGGTACGCTTTGATGCCATGACGTGGCCTTGTTCCCTACTTCAACTCCTGCTGCTGCCCAGTGACCGTATACGGCTCTGTGCCTGATCAGCCAGTGGCTGTCATATGAGGAGCACTGTGCAAGTACTGAATTTGCCTCATGGTGCAGCACCAGGAGCTAAAGCAGCAGCCTAAGGCTGACTAGTGAACTTTTTTTTTTTAATGACAGGTTTGCTTTGATGGTTTAGGCAGCATGTTTTAAAAAAAATAATAATAATAAAAAGTAAGTTGTACTAATGGAATTTACAACAGGGTCACCCTAAAAAATTGCTGGCTCATTCGGTAATTGCATAAAGCCCCTCGTGTTGTGGGTTCGATTTTTGTACGTACAACTTGGTTACATGGAGAATAAAACATTTAAAAATACATTGCCTTGTTAAAAAAAAACCACACACATTGGTTTAGGCATAAAACCGCACAGATTTAATGTTCACAGGGCGAACGTTATATAATGGAATGGAACCCTATGTGCTAGGTGCCATTTGATGCTGTTGATTAGCCCCCTCGGACAAGGCTTTAACTTGTGATTGGAGCACGATGTTGAACTATAACAATGAGCAATACAACAATGTTGTTTTTTTGTTGTTTTTTTTTCATTTAAAAAAAATATATATTATTGTTTTTTTGTATTGCTCGTTGTTGTAGCTCGGCACATTTATTTATTTTCACGTATACACACTCACAGTGGGTGTACATTCTAGTGCCTTGTAGCTGTTAGTTTGCTTATTGGCGCAGTTCATTTATATATATCTATTATAGGAGCACGATGTCAATGCATTGTGTGGCACCAGGACTGCTGGTGGAAAATATATTACTTTTGTCAGAAGGTATTTCACAATATAGATTCCGAAGGCCATATAGGTATCTCTGTGCTTAAAGGAGAACTATGGGGTCAGTGTTTTCCCCCATAGTTCTCCTAAGGGTCACGAGAGGGCATAAACTAGCGTCCTCCCGTGACCCAGAGCTCAGTATACCGCGAGCTACAGCTCGCGGTATACTGAGACCGCCGCAGCCGGGATGGATCCCGACATTACTGTCGAGATCCACCCAGCTGCGTGATTGACAGCTGGCTCTACCTACTGTATCTAGAGGCAGAGCCAGCTGTACCCGCCCCCTCCCCCGTTCGTTCCTCCAGAAAGCGCTGGAGAATCGGGGAGGGGGGGTCCCTGCAGAGAGCCGTGAGTGACAGTCACGGCTCTCTGCAGGGACAGGATCGAGGAGTGACGTTATGTGTTCTCTCACTTCCCGATCTATTGAGCCGACCTGTAACAGTTTCATTGTCACACGTCGGCTCGAACTATGAGGCTGAGTGAAAATCACTCACCTCGTAGTTCTCCTTTAATGCTTCTGGTTGCTGTGACCCAGGATCTCTCTCCAGTGAATGCATTGGAGGCCCTCTTTAAGCTTGAGCACACATTACCATCTAATTGTAGATTCTGCTTCTTTTTGTTTTGTGGCTTTGTGCATAGCTTTAACAATATGGAGCCCTCAAGTGGTTCAGTGTGTTAATCGGAATTAGATCAGATATTTTGAGTAGCTGGTAGCATCTGAGTTTCTGTTTTTTCTTGTCTTTGGCTCAGCGACCAAGACAAGTAGACGAGGAGTCAAATATGCGGAGGAGTCCAGTGCCCAAAAAGGTAAGGACAATGTACAGTATTAATACATAATTCATTCTTCCTTAGAAGGCCTTAACTAAAGACTGTCTCTCTTACAGAGGAAAGGACGCCCCCCTGTACTGAACTTCCACCCTGACCGAAATTCCTTAGGACTCGCATTGTAAGAGCAAATAATCTTATGATAATCTGTCGTCTGGATTAGATCTGAATCCTGTTCTGCACTTTTGCATCTGTTGAAAAACAACACAGTCTAAGATGGCAAAAATGCCACTTCTTTCTCGCTCCATGGTGCCTGCATGTCCATTTACCTTAGCTGATCAGTGCCAGGGATGCCTGACACTCAAAGCTCTCTGGAATGCAACTATTGACCTAGAATGCAACTAATGTATTTTCACCTTGGCAAAGGTTCACATATCTGTGTGATATCTGAGTCCTGTAGCCCCTTGAATAGCAGAAATCACTGTGAGAGGGAGAGGTAGTACTCAGAGCCAGTTAGGGTTCTACTGCTTTGCACCGTGCTGTCAGTGTAACCCAGTAAACATGCTTACAGGAGGGGAGAGTGCAGGGGTGATGTCATCAGTGTGCCACTGCACCTTCATTGTCCAATCACAGGTTGGGGCGCGTCCTCCCCACTATATAAGGCTTTATCACCAACTGCAGAGTTCTCTGCTGGGAGGTCACAGACCTGCAGAGATCTGTCTCATATATGAACTTATTTGAGTTATAGGATCTGTTATGTTTTTTCTCTACAGGCTGAAAATCAAGACTGCTGATCCAATCCGACGGGAAGGGCCAAAGGTTTTTGTTTTTTTTTCTTAATGAAAATTATTATTACTTGCCATAATGATTGTTTCATATCTCTCTCGCCTGCTGGGCGACAGTCTGTGCCTTCTGATGCGGGCCGGTGCCCAGCAGGGAGGAAAGAAGCTTTCAGGAGGTCAAGCGGGCCTTGACAGCAGTTAGGATGCCGGCGGTATGTTCGGTGACAGCTGTCATCTTAAAGGAGGCGGAGCTCTCCTCCCGCACCTCCCTGCTCCACGTCCTATTTCAGTGAGTGGAGGAGATTGCTGTGATCTGTCACAGGAGGCGGAGCTATCCTCCCCATCCCCACTCGGCCTCCTCTGACAGATGGAGAGCGATATACAAACACTCACTGATCGTTGACTGTTAATAACTCGACACAGTGTGCTTACTATGTACCAGTTAAGAATTAATGGGAAGTGATGTACATCACTTCCTGCTCATTCATGATTGTGGATATAGTGTAAGTTACCATGTTCACAATGTATGAATGGACAGGAGCACAAGTATAGAGGCTTCCTGTGCATTCATAACAGGGGCTGCAGAGAAAGAGATTGCGGACTCTGTCCTCAATCTCTTTTTTTTTTTTTTTTTTTTAAAGGTAAATATCAGGGGTCAGTTTAGGCCCCTTATATTTCCCTAGAGCCCCCAACAGGAAAGTAAATAAGTTAAAAAAATTAAATAATTATACATTTTTTTTAAAAGGTTGGAAAAAGTAATTTTCGGTTTTGGCCTGACAATTTTTTTATTATCTTTTGCATCTAAAAAAACCAGTTGAAAATAAAAGGTTACAAACCTATAAAACATTCAGTCCAGCTGTGACGTTTGCCTTGTGCGAGTAAAGTCTTGATTACAACGCATATCTTGTCAATCCTGAAGCTCATACTACCAATGGCATTCTCTTACAGGGGCTATCACTTTTTACTCTTCCTTTACTAATTGGAGAGTCATTGTCTAGAAACATGCTTGTTCTAGGTCCTTGACTCTGTAACTAGTGATGGAAGGGTAAGGGTCACCGCTCCTAAAGCTTGTACCTTCAGAAATGTCAGCAATAGCAGCTTGTTATATTTTAAAGTGTATTGGTCACCTCATGCATATACATTCTATTTCCTGTATTATTTTGTTATAGTGGGATCCATCTAGCCTGGATGAGAAAACGACATTTGTGCTGGGGTCACATGCCAACAAGTAAGTAGACGTAAGCATGTCAGTCATTTCTAGGTGTCTGTCATTGCCTTAACCATATAACTTTTCACCAATATGTTTTGTGTTTTGTTCCTAGGGCTTTAGGCATGGGAGGAACCAGGGGACGGATTTATACCAAACACCCAGAACTGTTTAAGGTAACTAAGAAGTCACATACATGCTGCCATTAGGTACATTATCCTAGAATGATCTGTTCTATTTTAAAATCACTGACATCTAAACCTAGAAATTAAATCCTGTTTAGATTTAACTGGATGATCGTTAAATTGTCATATGGAACCTCCTTGGAGGATGACCATAGATGGGAAGATGAATAGAACACAAAAATGGAGGTGCCACCAAACAAAGAAGAATCCAGAGTGCTTATTGGTAACAATGAAAAGCATCAAAGTGCCAACGTGTTTTGGGGGCAAACACAGACCCCCTTCATCAGAGCTTCAGGTGTAATTCAAAAAGGGAATCCCTTGGGGAATGAACATTGATATTGATCAGAGGTACATAGGTACATGCAGCAGTCAACAATTGAAAGGCTCCTCTCAGTTGCCGACTGCTGCATGTGCCCTCATATTTGTCATTCTCATTGTAACTTTCCCTGAGTCCATTCCCCAAAGGATTCCCCTTTGGAGTTATGCCTGAAGCACTGATGAAGGGGGTCTTTGTTTCTCCCCTAAACACTCTGGCACTTTGATGCTTTATTGCTAGCAATAAAAACTCCTTTGGACTCTTCTTCATTTGGTGGCACCTCCTGTTTTTTGTTCTAATCGACTTCTCAAAGGTCCCATTCTGCCCTATGTTGGGTAAGTACAGTCCATGTCTCAGATGAAAGTGCAGCCACTACCAAGCAATCATGTCACATAAAAGAAACCCATATTGCAACCACATGGCATTTACAATCAAAGATTACAGTGTCTCTCGCTCATCACAATATTCCTCCCATTGGGGTCAGGGGTTGTGAGATGGCTGATAGTCCTGGCCCCTTCAGAAACACACACCTGTGTTATTTCGCAACTTCACTGATGAGTAGAAACAATGGATGTGTGGTTAAAGTTAACCTGTATTCAGTTTGGGGTGGAGGAACTTGGCTGGCCTGCACAGAGTCCTGACCTCAACCCGATAGAACACCTTTGGGATGAATTAGAGCGGAGACTGCGAGCCCGGCCTTCTAGTCCAACATCAGTTCTTGACCTCACAAATGTGCTTCTGGAAGAATGGTCAAACATTCCCATAGACACACTCCTAAACCTTGTGGACGCCTTCCCAGAAGTGTTGAAGCTGGTATAGCAGCAAAGGGCGGACCAACTCAATATTGAACCCTACGGAGTAAGACTGGGATGCCATTTAAAGTTCATGTGCGTGTAAAGGCAGGCGTCCCAATACTTTTGGCAATATAGTGTATGTCTACCAGCCAGTCTGTCTTGTAGTGTATGTTCCTCTCCATGTCCCACTTTTAATGTAGCTCATGTACCTGTCTTGTTAAATTTTCAGTATGCTGCTGATGCCCAGGACAAGCAATGGCTGACAGAACAGCAGCACATGAAAGCCACAGGTGGCAAAATGGTATGTTTTGTGGCATGTTGGATTTTTAAAAGAATTATCTAGAAGATTGGCGTTCACATGTCATGCTAAAGGAATACGGATAAAAAGGACATTCCGAAGCAGAATAGTGTGCGGACATCGTATCTTCTAGATTGTATATTGTGGCGGCATCCACCAGTTGTTCCAGCACCCGTTGGATATTGGGGCACATTGGTACGGTGTACGAAGGGGATATTACAAACATGTACGCTGTTTAAAAGAATGAAACCCCATGAGATCAGCAGATTACCCCACTAGTGGTCTGAATGATTAAAGCAGAACTCCAGAATGAAATGATTTGAACATTTTAAACCCATATTTTATTCACCATCGAAAACATCAAATGTTTATATACTTTCAGGGGAATTTATCAAAACTGGAGCAGACAAAATCTGGATTAGCTGTGGATGGCAACCAATCACCATCTATCCTTCATTTTAAAATCTCAACTGAACAAACTGAAGAGAGAAGCTGGTTGCCATAGGCAACTGCTCCAGATTATTTCTGCTCCAGGTTTGATAAATCCCCCGCAGTATGTGTTACTAAAGCTGGAGCGCTTTAAACACTGGGGAATAATTAAGCCCGTGACTTTTACCTTTTGTATAACTGAAATAGTTTATTGGGTGGAGTGAACTTTTTAACTTTCCACATCATCAAAATTGCTCAGTTCTGAGATCACACTCCCACATTGGTAACAGGTAGAGGCAAGCGGGGAATGAACTGGAAAATCAGGTTTCCTTTAAGGTTTTTGGCACAATAGAAAAAGATTGAATAGTGTTGCGTGCTTTTAGTGTTCAGGTATTTCAGGATAAAATTCCTTTCAGTTATTATATGTTTTAATTAATAGCGCTCATTTGGCGACTGGATATTTACCATGCCTTTCATTATAGTAAATGGTACGATTGTGGCATGTTAGACATTTAAAAGAGTGATACCCAATTAAAAGATCGGCACATTACCCATTTGGCTAATGAATATTTATCATGCCTTTCATTACCATCTTGTCTTGAATTGTATTGTGATTGTAATGTCTTCCTCATATTGATGCATAAACTGTTGGCGTTATATAAATCCTGTATAATAATATTAATATAAAACCAAAAATAGTGACACTACTGTGTTTGTTGTAGGTGTACCTTCTTTTGGACCGAGATATCTTGGATTTGGCAACCACTGATGAGTATAGGTATGGATGGCATCTTGTCCCATGGTTGTGCTTTAGTGCTCTTTCTCACAATGCCAATCTACGAGTCGGTATACTTCAAAAAGGACACATTGTTTATTGCCAACGTATTCTAACAGTTGTTTTTAGAGCACTTTTGCACTTAAAGGAGAACTATGAGGTGAGTGCTTTTCACTCACCTCATAGTTCTAGCCGACCTGTGACAATGAGACTGTCACAGGTCGGCTTAGTAGATCGGGAGGTGAGCTAACACATACCGGCGTTCGCTCACCTCTCGATCCTGTCCCAGCTCTCTGCCGTGATGGGAGGGGCTGGATTCCCCCGCTCCGATCCGCCAGCGTTGACTGGCGGAACGGACGGGGGAGGGGGCGGGTACAGCTGGCTCTGCCTCTAGATAGGCAGAGCCAGCTGTCAGTCACGCAGCTGGGCGGATCCAGACATATCCAGCTACAGCTCGCGGTATACTGAGCCTAGGGTGACGGGAGGACGCTAGTTTGTGTCCTCATGTTACCCTAAGGAGAACTATGGGGAAAAGCCCTAACCCCATAGTTCTCCTTTTAACCAATTTGAGTTCTCTGTAGTAGCTATTCCAGAGGTAGGCAATCTCAGCACTCCAGTTGCTGTGGAACTGCAAGTCCCAGGAGGCATAGAAAGACTCGTCAGCCACAGGCATGGCTCCCAGTGACAGAGGCATGATGGGAAGTATCTCTTTACATGTTTGCCCAAGCACTTGCAGTCATCATGTTTCCAAACAGCTCCATCTCTCTCAACTTGGCTTTCCTGAGCTTCCTGTCCAATACAAAATCACAAGGGACAGCAGCTGTCCATCTACTATCCTGGAGAAGGGAAAAGTAAGGATTGAAGAAGTAGAAGGATGAGAGGGGAGGGGGAAGGGAAAGGCTTGGCTTGCTGTGTTTCTGGAGACTGATATCCTGTTTTAGGGTGGCTCCTTTCCCTTGCAGGGTCTTGTGGAGGCACCCTAAAACAGGAAATCAGGACCAGTGCCATTGTAAGTGATTTCATCATTTGAAAAAGCTCAAATACCTTTTTGACTTTAATATCCCTTTAAAACCTGAGGCCTAGTCACAGTGGTTTCAGCTTGTATTAGGGCAGTGTGAACACCAAGGGGCTGATTTATGAATTAGCGCAACTATATGGTGCATAGGAGCAGTAAAGGATAACTACACCAGAAGTGCACATACACTTTCATTATTGAAATGAATTGAACCGATGACATTTTGTTTCCAGTTCTCCATTCCCGCATTTATATCTCTCGGCGGTGGCTGGTTTTATTACAGGGACTCGGTGGAGCTGAGGCTGGATGAATTGAAGGCATTCGTAGCTCCACTTTGGATGATTGTGAAGATGAGAAAGTACATGGAGCTGGTGCGGACGGAACAAGAATAGCTGCCAAATGTTGTGCAAATTATTATCTTCTTGAAATAATGTGGTTGACTTTCATAATTATGAAAGTGGTTTTATAATGCCATCTTGGCCAAATGAAGAGTTCAGTCATGGTGGGGCAAGGAGCAGTGATGATGAGCAGAGCATGACTATTCAGAAATCTTCTTGTCTCATCTGACTACAGTAAAGCGTAATCTGATTGTATGCTAACGATTATTGCAATGTGGAAATTATTATTGCTCTCTGCACCATCATTTCTAAGGTTCCATTCACCCCAAAGCGCATGCATTCATGTCCGATGCGGCATACATCTATTTAACAGCTCATTCATTTTAAATGACCCGAAATGCAACGCATGCAAAACTGGAGCAGGCTGCATTTTTTCATACAGGACACCTTGTTGACTATTTATAAACATTTGCAGAGTTATTTACCCTGCACATCTCTGAGAATGTTCATTCTGTTCAAATCGAGGCATGCTTTGTATATTTTCTTTTCAGGTTGAATGGAATGTAATACTGCATTATGGCCGCTAGATGGAGCTGATGAGCATAGGGAGTATTTCCTAGTCTCAGTGCCATCTAGTGGCCATAATGTGATAGTACATTACATTCAACCTGAAAAGAAAGAATGTTTGTATATTTCTATCTTTTCGTACAGAATTAATCTTCTCAGACATTGGCAGGGGGAAGGGCTCTGCAGATTGTTTATACATAGACCCCCTATACACTGTGCTGCAGTACATTGCAGTGCTGGTGTGGTGCCATTCACAATTAATGACACTGCAGTGCACCAATGCAGATGAGGTGCGTTACTGCAATTCCCTGGTGTGAATGGGACCTAAGGCACTCTTCAATAAAATGTCAGAAAAATGCATTAATAAGGTACAAGGTTTAGGCAAATTAGGTATTCTGAATTAATTTGTAGTTTGTGTTTTTGCTTTTAAACCATCGGAAAATGTGCAGAGAAATCTGTACATCAAAAGGTTGTACAATTCATCTTATTAAATAAGCTTGCCAAAAACTGTCATTCTGGAAGGTATCTTGTGTATGATAATAAATGTATATTTGTGGTCCTGATGTGAAGATATAATATGGCGACGTGTCAGTAAAGACAAAGCGCAGAAGACAAAGGAAATTAGTTTTAAGGGAGGACTCCAGACAAAACCTTTATCAATTTTTGGAAAGAGTGGAGAAGGGTTAGATCCTCCTATGAGGCTTTATTGGCATCTGGCCCTCAGGGGCAGGGCCCTCCTTACCATCTTGTCTTGAATTGTATTGTGATTGTAATGTCTTCCTTATATTGTAAAGCGCTGCGCAAACTGTTAGCGCTATATAAATCCTGTATAATAATAATCTGTGTTATCACGGGGGAGATATCTCCTCACTTCCTGTTCTGGTGAAGAGAAGAACACAGTGGAGACAAATATAGCAACTCGAACGCTTTTTGTTGTAGTAGAGCTATGAAAGTTTAGAATAGGGATGCACCGGTACCGTTTTTTTGGTATCGAGTACCAGTAATTTTTTTCCCGATACCGGAAGTCCCATTAAGGAAGCCGGGAGGTGTGTAATGACTCGGCTTCCTGATTAGCCGGGCAGCATGTAATGACTCACTGCCTGGCTTCCTGATTAGCCGGGAAGCCATCTCCATGTTCCCTCGTCACCAGATGACAAGAGAGCATGGAGGCGTTTTTCTGGCCAATCGGGAAGCTGGGCGTTGAGTCATTACACTTTCAGCGCAGACTCGTGGTCAAAGTAGGGTTTCTCCTCGCTGTGCTGTGTTATCACACCAGGCAGCAATTAACTTAGGCTCTTGGAGAGTTTAATATTACTTTAATGTCAAACATTCATTTCAATAATGAATCCAGATCAAACAAAAATAAATTTCCCAGCTAAGTATTTATTTTCATTTTTGCCCAAGCACTTATAGTCGTCATGTTTCTGAACAATTGGCTCCAACTCTCTCACCTCGGCTTCCCTGAACTACATGTCCGGTACAAGATCACAAGGGACAGAGCAGTCTGCAGCAGCTGTCCATCTACTAACTTGGAGAAAGGCGAAGGGAACAGCTTGCTGTTACACACAAGGGTGACTCCATAGGACCCTGCTAGGGAAAGGAGTGACTCTGAGGTGTGGTTCACACCTAAAGAGTTTTTGAGCAGTTCGAAAAGCGCTTTTAAGTGTCTAACACAAGAAATCCCATGAATATTCTCTGGCCCTGGTTCACACCTGCGCAGAAAGAGGCCACACTCCCAAAAAGGTACATGAGCTTCTTTTGGCAGTTAGAAGCGCATCTTGCCATATAGACTTAATTGGAAATGGCCAAAAATGTACGGCAGAAGCATGTTGCACATTTTCATGAGCGTTTTTGCGCATTTAAACGAGCGCCCTATTGTCCGCAATGTTTTATGAGCTGCCAGTCAAAACGTGTGTCTTTACTAACGCGCATCAAAATGTGCACAGCACGGAAATAACTGCATGCTGCTCACCAAAGTACAAAATCGGATATCAGGGCCAATGCTCAGGGGGCAGCTCAGCTGATTCTGCAGGAAACTAAAACTTTTAAACATCAAGTTGGAGCGTCCACTGTAAGTGATTTAAGCAGTGTTTGAAACAGCTGAGGGCTTATTCACACCAAATCCGGACGAGTTTCTGCATGTGCAGTGTGTTTTGACGCGTTTCCGGGTGTTTTTTTTTTGTAGCCTAAAATGGGCTTTCGGTGCGTTCCAAGGTGCTCGCATGCATTTTTGATGCATTTGCGTGCATTCCAGAGCAGAAAAAAAATAGGGCATGCTGCAGTTTTTCCACATGCTCTGGAACTGAATGCTGTGATATGAACTAGAGCCCAAAATACCATTGGGATACATTGGATGCATTTTTGATGCGTTCTGTAACTGCTCTGCTCCGCACTCGGTGTGAACAAGCCCTGAAAAACCTTTTTGACTTTATTGAGTCACAACCCTGGAACATGTATGAGGAGAAGGACTTCTCACTTTTCTGATCTGCATGTTTGCTGGTGCCAGGGGATTAGCACAACAACTAAGTAACTAGCATTTTCAGACAGAGCTCAGCAGTGGCAGCCCTGTTATTTCTCTCATGAAAGCTTTATTTAACCTGTATTACGGGAAGGAAGGGGCAGTATGAATGCTGGCCATTAAACAATGGTGATATGGGCAAGGTGACAGTGCCCCCTAATAGACCACCTTCACCAGCAAGGCCCTATTTACTCTCTCTTGTCACCATCCCCTTCTGTTGCTGTAATGAAGCTGGGCTGCTGCTTTAGTCCTGATTCACACAGCTAAAAGTCGGCCTGTACAGATCCGTGCGGCGTGCATGGCCGTATCAGGCCGTTCCCGGAAAGGACAGGTGCTGCGTTCGATTGTATACAGCAGCCTGTTCTCTATGGGAGGATGCCGCCATACGCTCACCCGAGCCGCACATCCGTGCGGGTGGGGGTGTCCATACTTGTACGCAGACAGAATGGATCTTGTCTGCGTCTGAGCACGGACACCTGTCGCACAGGGGCACAGTTCCCACCAACGTGTTGCGGTGATGTGAACTGAAAAAAGTACAGCATGCAGTCCTTTTTTCAGCGCATCGGAATGTGACGTGGTACAACCCTCTCACTCCACGATGCGCCTATTCAACTAAATGAAATGTCACTTGTGACTCTTCAATAAAGTTCTAATAAAAGAAAGTAAACAGTACGCTGTGTGATGTTGCGCAGCGGCTGATGTGAATGGACCCTTAGGGCCCGTTCACACTAGCATGTCCACTGAAATGCTGCATTTTAACAGATCGGCTAATGTGCTGTGATATCTCTGGCAATGTGTATGTTACCCACTGCCGAAGCTGTCACTGTTTAAATTTTTTCTTCTTTTTAGCTTTATGTGTAGTGTACAATGTGTACACTCCATTCCGGTCCCCAATTGACAGTGCTGTGCGTGGTGGCATCTACTGCACTATAAAAAAAAGGCAGCATGTTTGCATTTTATTGCATTGCGCTCCCCATTACACCCACGTTGGATGTGAATGGGACACAGAAAACAATTGTGCCGGATACTGCACACCAGACACAGAAAACAATGGTTTTCTATGTGTCCTGGCAGTGACCTGCATTGTTCTGATGTGTCACAGTGCAAGTCACCACAGTATATGTGAATGAGCCCTTAGGTTGGGACGTTCTGGGATTCCTATGGCAAGAACCTACATATTCCTGCGGCGGGAATGCTAGGTGACCCAGTTCAAATGCAGCCGCTGTACCCATTGAAGTTAATGATAGGGTGCCAGCAGCCGCATCCCTCAGCGGCATTCCGCATGTAATCATACACTGAGTGGCCAGATTATTATGGCCGCGCCATCAGTACTTCGTTGGGCCGCCTCGTAACTCTACGAGATGTTGAAAGGTGATGCGAGGAATCTGACACTGCACTGTTGCCCTTCTGTTGTCTTGTACCAGTCTTGCCACTCTCCGTTCTGCCCTAACATTGACTAGTCGCTGACGGCCACAATTCGCACGTTCAGACCCAGATTTTCGGCTGACAGGTCCAGTCTTTAAACACTTTAACAACAGCTTCTCTTGAACAAGGACACCTGGGATTCCGGCCATAGAAATCTGTGGGTTCTTGGCGTAGGAATCCCAGAAGGCAGTGTATGTCCCCATGTGAATGAGGCCTTAGTAATGGAATTGTGAAATGTTCACTTCTACCGGCCACACAATGTCAGATTTTGTTTCAAATTAAAGAATATGCTAAAAAAATGCGTTTTCTTGGTCACCCAAACTGATCATCAATCCAATTCAATAAAATAGAATATGAGAGATAATCTGCTATACAGTTGTTGCTAAATTGTAATAATCTGACAGATAAGATCTGAAACCAAATTATCTTTTTCGGCTGCATTAGTCATCCCCGATCTGTTGTGAAACGCTGGCTGTGTACATTGTTAGAAATGAGGACTCGTATCCACCAGGGGGGCTTGTCCTGAGACATCCTAACCTTCATTCAGAGATGATATCATAACGGCTAAGCTGTGTTGCACGTTTTATTTCCTTTCCTAAGAGAATTTAATCTCAGTCAAAAGCTGCCCACACACCTTACAATTTATCTGCAGATTTTCTGTGGTCAGATGGAAAAGGTGCAACAGATTCCCCCATCTATGCTAAACTGTGTGGATGGAGTAATCTGCACCTGGGCCAATCACACATTTTCCATCTGACCACAGAAAATCTGCAGATAAATTGTAAGGTGTGTGGGGACCTTCACCGTACACGATACAATCTGACCATACAATCTCTGTGCAGTACAATTAATTTTAGATTTCTCAAAACTGTGATATGAGAACCTGCCTGATCTATCCGATCAATTTATATCCAGCTAGGCAGGCCCTTATACTACATAGCTGTTGGTGGATCTAAGCCTCCATTCATATATAGCGTTGTGTTTCCTGCACGGAAGACCACATGACAGGCAAACGCTAAAATCTTTACAACTACACGGATTCCGCTCGTTTGCGGCTATTACTCTAGCCGTGAACATTCGGAAGCCGCCCCCGAAATCACACTTGGACAACTTTGCAGGACATGCAGTTTTGTATCCGTGGTCCCTGCAATAGTCTGAACAATGCACTTAAAATGCATTGTTTTTTCATACGGCGGAATGCACGCAGACAACCACTCCTGTGTAAATGGAGCCTAGGGGCCAGTCAGACCAAAAGGAGTACATTCCAGGGCGTTCGGCCACTGGAACGCAACCCAGTCGGCTCACTTTGTTTTGGTGGCAAGAGGGGGCGTGGCGGTACACTGAAGTCAATGGCATCGCAGCCAGGCCCCCCCCCCCCCCCAATCGCTGGCACCTGAACACGCAGCACATTAGTGTCTGTGTTCTGGTCCAGTGCAATCTGCAGAAAATGCTGCAAGCACTACTTTTTGCAGCTCACACTGGACCAGAAGGCAGGCACTAATGTTGCCACGCGTTTGGGTGCAGGTGATCGTATTGCGGGCGGGGGGCGTGGCTTCGGGGCCATTGCACTTCCACGACCCCTACCCAAAAGAAAGTGAAAGCTGGGTTGCATTCCACAGGCCGAAGGCTCTGGAACGCACTCTTTATAGTGTGACTGGACCCTTAAGGAGATTGTACAATCAGATTGTGTATGATGAGCTTTAGACTAGGGGGAGCACTGCCACACAGTTGCAGTTACACTTTAAAGTGACCCTGTCACTAAAGGGTCAAAAGAGGGAATAGCAACAGACAAAAGAGGCAATATACTTGCATTTGTGGCAGCCCGTGTCTTGGTGTGGGAATTCTTGCTATCCCTGCAGCATGCAGTGGTTTCTCCCACTGACTCCTACATCACTACACGCCATAAGAGTCAGCTGGAGGAACCACTGCATCCAACAGGGGAAACAAGTATTTGTCTCATCCACCCGGCACCCAGTGTGCAGAATTGCAGTGGCAGATTGCGGAAAGGTAAGTGTATCGACCATTCTTCCTGCAGGTATTGCTATTTGCACTTTTAACCCTGTAGTGACAGGATCCCTTTAAAGCAGAGGTGAGCAACTCCTGAGGCGCGTTCAGTTCCTTAGCCAATTGCTGAGTAGCTGTTTTGCAGCACATCAGTTCGCTGCAGCAGCTTCACTGAACGCTTCGGCTACACAGTGCTAAGCAAAATGGCGGAGGATAATATTTTTTAATAGTAAATACCATTTTCCAACTAATATTTGGTTTGCTCGTCCACCAAAACATGAAATTGTAGGTTCCCAGACTGAATTGATTTCCTCCATCGGGGTTTAGGCACCTTTCTCCAGCGCTGCCAGGTGTGCTCACAGTTAAAATGGGCGCAGGTGCTCTGTCCCCACCCCCTCCATCACACTCAGCGCCCTGCATCCACATTTACTTCTGCTGCGAGTGCTATGTTAGCAGTGCAGAGCGCTGACTTGCAGCACGGTGTTCAGCGGCGGTCTGATGACTCAGCATTTGCAGCGGCTGAGCAACTGAACACGCCTCTGGCCTCCAGCTGTGCTTTAACTACAAATCCCATTAAGCCTCTGGGAGAGGCCTCATGGGACTTGTAGTTCCACCAGGGGGGTCCCTAAGCTGATGTCATCGCACGTGAGCGAGATGACGTCTTGTTGATGCCTGCCGACGGCCATCTTGGTGATGGACGCAGGCAGGGAGAGGACGTTCACCCGGCGGGATGAGGTATGCCTCATCCCGCCGGGTCTCCTCCGCTCTCCTGACACGGTCAGGCTCTCGGTCCGTGACGGAGTGCCTGGCTTTTCATAGGGGGTGACACCAAAATGACTGTCAGTCATTTTAGTGTCACCCCTCCAATGGTGGCACCCGGGTGCGGGCCGCACCCCCCTTGTGACGCCACTGAGTTCAACAACAGCTGGAGAGTCGGAGTTGCCCACCCCTGCTTTAAAGCAAGCCGGTAATGAGTGAATAACAGGGGCTCCCATTGCTAACCTGGTTTCATCCTACATGTCTCTCAGAACAGATTTCCTTGAGAATTATACAACATCCACCATGCCATCTATCGTCTAACATTGCTGTGAGTGGCTACAAATAATTGTAACAGATTAGACCTTTTATGTAATGTCTTGGGGCTGCTGGTTGCAATAAAATGGCAATTGTTGATTATGTTGGACTCCAGGAACAAAACATTTTATTTGAAATATATTGATCAATAGTTTTAAAGGGTGTAAATCCACTTTGTGTGCACAAAATGCCTTTGCAAACCCAGTTAATACAATATAAAAGTAGCAGTGATCTCATCACTGTGCTGTACATAGCCTGTGGTGTGGGAGGAGCCCAGCAGGCTCTCCTACTACAGGAGGGGACGGAGACAAGTCCAGTCACCCTGCACAAGCAGGTAGAGCAGCAGTGACTGGTCTTTATTACTGGAAATAAACTTTCACACTGGATTACTGCCCAGATTTGGAAGAAATACACAAAGCTCACCAAGATTCAAGGAAGAATACACATGACTCTTCTAGTTAGACATTTTCTCATCCCACAGTTCAGCTTTAAGTTACAAAGTTTAGGTGTAGGTTTAGGTTTATTCAACGAAACTGAAGCGATTAGATGGGAACAAGCCCAATCACGCTTACATTCCTGCAACGAAAGAGTTAACAGACGTTTGGGCAATCGTGATTGAAAGCAGTCTCGTTTTCGGAGGCGGGGCGGTAGGTCAGCCCAGCCAATCAAGTCCTTTATTTTCAAACGATCCTCCGGATGCCAAGCCGCTGATTGCCGTGGAGACTTCGGCAACAGCGACTTGGGATTGGCGGAATCAAATTGCAGCGCGTCTCTGATTGGTCGGAGAGCCGGGGTTTTAAAACATTCAAACGCAGGGCGGCTGACTCAGCGGTGAAGCGTACATAGCTGCGGAAGGAGCGGACATTGACGCCTCGGATTCAGACTCACTCAAGTCTCCCCCACCTCCTTCTCCTACACACACATATGGCGTCTCAGAATGTGGACCCGGCCGCCGCTACCTCAGCAGCCCCCAGGAAGGGAATGGAGTCCGGGGTTCAGGCCGCTCGGGGCTCTGTGGGCAAGAGGTGAGGAGCATTGTGCTCGGGCCTTTCTGTGTGCTGGAACTCGGGGGTGCCATCTTTAATATGGGCAGTGCCAGCAGTTGTGACATTGTAACTGCTATTCTGAGTCCTGGCGATGAGGTTATTCTGACTTCTTTGCTCACAAATGGGCTCATTTCACTTCTCCGCATCCGGCTCTGCTTTCCAGGGTCTGTCCAGACATTTTAAAAAGGAACTGCCTCTAATCTAGGTAAAATTCAATTTCATGTAATTGTCTCTGCGTGATAAGATTTAAAAAAATAGTCCATGGGATCCAGTGATGTCCTCCTTTGCAGCTAATGGTGGATCTTTTGCTCCAAAAAAATGTTGCAACCTCCCCCTTCTATTTAAAGGGTATGTCCACTTTCCCAGGAGAATCTGGAATCCCACCCCACCCTCTGCTTTTACCTTTCCATTATTGCTCCTACAGCTCCATGCCTACTATCCATAATCTGTACACAGGGTTGCAGCCATATGGTATGTATTTTACATTTTGATCAGGTGACTGTGCTGGCCATATGTGAGCACAGTTTTAAAAGACATACTGAGAGTGGATAGTACACCAGCAGCCACGGAGAAGGAAGGAATGATTGGTGGGTGTAATTCCATTTTTCCCCAACTCCCCTAAGAAGCTGGAAATACCCTTTAAAGTCCATCTACAGGCTACCCCAAAGCTGCTCTTGCTGTGGTTCTGCCCCTACACTGCAAGGGTTAACTTTTTTTTTTTGTCTAGGAGACAGGAAGAAGTTTTTTTTTTTCCCCTACGCCTTTCAGCTTCCTCCTGGCTACTAGACCAGTCACCCCAGCCTCTCCTCTCCTCTGCTCCCTTGGTCTAAGGGCCACTGATGTTGTCACATCTAATGAGGGTTCCATAGACCTGCACTGTACATGATGCTGAGGGACAGTCTGCCGGCTGGAGGGGAGAGAGGTGAGGGGGAGCAGGGATCAGGCAAGTAAAACTGCCTCACTCTTCTTGAGGGTCGGTTCACACAGAGTGCATCCCAGAGCGTTTGGCCTCTGGAATTCAACCCGGCTGGCTCCCTGTGTTCAGGGGTGTGTTGGTGCGTTGAAGCCAATGGCACCGCAGCCACGTCCCCTGCAGTGCGATCACCCGAACGTGTGGCACATAAGTGCCTGCGTTCCGGTCCAGTGCGGTCTGCAAAAATGCTACATGTACTATTTTTGCAGACTGCAATGGGACCGGTACGCAGGCACCAATGTTCCTCGGGTGTGGGTGATCGCGGTGTGGTGCCATTGACTTAAACCCACTGCCACGCTCCCTCCTGCCCCTGAACGCAAGGAGCCGACCGAGTTGCGTTCCAGAGGTGGAACGCACTCTTTGGCATGAACTGGCCCTTACTCCAGCCGCCTAGGAATAAATGAGCAGGAAACCCTTGAGGTAGCCCCATTAGATTTTTGGTTTGCCCGGAGATGGGCTTTTAAAAAAACAATCTTTAATTTTTACTCTGGCATGCCACAATTATTGCCTCGGCGAGACTGACATGTCCTGCTCCTGTGGCCCCCTGGGATATCAGTCATATGTTCAGGAGGCTGCAGGAGAAAGTGGACCTGGTGGTGTCATGGGGGCCTGCTGGAAGAGATGTCAGAGAAGATGGTGAGGCAGGCGTCCAGGCTGTGGCAGGTGATTGGAGGAAGACACTGGGTTGTCTCAGATTAAGATTTTGAAGGTAAGCTTGCAAAACGGGTAAGAGGAGATAAGGAAAAGGGTGGGAGGGGTGTGAAGTTCCTCTTGAAGCACTCCTTGCGCCGCTAACTTTCTTCCTCGTATAAGTGAGGAATCAGGAAGTATTAAAGAAATAATAAAGGCGTTTACTTCTAACAATATACAAATTATAGGTTGTAAGCCCTCACGGGCAGGGCCCCCCTTACCATCTTGTCTTAAATTGTATTGTGATTGTAATGTCTTCCTTATATTGTAAAGCGCTGCACAAACTGTTGGCGCTATATAATTTGTGTATAATATCTACAATTCTGGGGGGCTGGAGGAAGTTCATTTCACGGGGGGTCAGTGGTTTTCAGATAGCCATAGCTGCCTACACCGTAAAGTAGATTTAAATCCTTAATGGGTGACCTTTTACTATGCTAAGGCGCTATGTAGCATGTACAATTGTCTAATTTTTTTTATTTTAGAAAATATTTTTTCTTTTTTTGTATCTGAATGCTGATCTCCTGCAGCCACTTCCTGTCTACATACAATGGCTGCATGCTATTTCTCAGGGTGGGTTCCCTGATGGTGACAACAGTGGTTCATGTTTGTGGTTTTTTTTTTTTTATTCATCTGAAGCATAGGTGACAACACAGGAGCACAGCTGGTAGATGGAGAGAACTGCTGCTTATTACAGGAAGTGCCCGATAAAGGACTTTCATGGCAGCATCAAGATATGGCAATGAAAGCTTCAGATTTAAAAAAAAATGTTCCTAATGCATATAGGATTGAAGAAAATAGGTCACCAGCACTCCATAAGTTAAAATGAATGAGTCCTTTTAAAGAGGTCACATCTCTTGCCTTGAAGAAGGGACCCTGTGTGGCCCCGAAACGTCGGCTCATGTTGGATTTCTGTGACATCATTGTCCATTAAAAGGACTCATTCATTTTAACTTATGGAGTGCTGGTGACCTATTTTCTTCAATCTTGTGTTTTGCACGGTGCCATCCGTGAAGTTACTTCGAGCACCATTTATTTGATTGTTGGCCGGGACTGCTGAAAGGTGTGCGGAGGGCACCTCCATCAATTGCATAATGCATATAGGTTATGTGAAACTTTGAGGACGGAGTTGTTGGGTTGACAAAGTGACTGGATTGGGGTTTTTATGGACCAGTTGAATGGGTTGGAACATTTACAGTGACTGGGGGTTTTCTGGAGTGACTGACTGTCAAAGTAATAACATGAAAGTGATCAGACTGATACAAGTGAGGTTACTGCTGGGGATCTCTTGTAAATGACAGGAAGGGAGAATGAATCCCATGAGAAATCAATGAGGATTGTGTTATCTAGAATATTAGTGACACATTTGCAGGTACATCTACTGTAATCAGGCTGCCGATCATTAATCAAGTATGTGGCAGCTGGAGCAGATTCTCATTATAGATGAGTCCCCTAAACAGGAGTTTGGTGGTCAGAGGTGGGTTTGTATCGTTGCCTTGGAGTGACAGATGGAGAAATTGATGAATGAAGCCGCCATTTTGTAGTAAATCTGTCCTTTGCTCCTTGACACTAATGTTGATCAATGTGAACTATAAGTGACACTAAACTCAGGAGGCAATTTTTTAAAATGTATTCAAGTACCTTAACTATTAACAAAGATGTATCTTATATGTGTATAACTCGGCTGTATAGCCTCAAATCGTCTCTGAATTCATGCCGTCCCCGCCCTTCCTTCTGGTCCCCATGGTCCCTGTGTGTGTTGTAAAGTAGCCACCATTCCAAGCTCACCCCCATAATGGACTGCAATGTCGTGTTTAGTTTAGGGCTGCAACAACTAATCGACATAGTCGATTATAATCGATTATTGAAAAAGTTGTCAACTTTTTCAATAATCGATTAATTGGCTTCCGATCAGTTGGCCCTGTTCACGGCTCCACACACGCTGCGTGCCGCACCTCCTCCCCAACTCACGCTCACCGCTGCCAGACCCGCCCCCATCCACGCTCTACACGCCGCACCTCCTTCCCGCCTCACACTCACCGCCCGCCCACATCCACGATCGGCACAGGGACGCGGGGAGATGTAGTAAGGAGGAGCAGGTGTGGGGGGATGACAGCTGCCGATAGACAGGCCCGATCTCAGAAACAAGTTGCTGGAAGACTGCTCAGGTAAGCCTGCACTTTCCCACACATGGTGCTCTAATGTATTGCTGGGATTTGTATTCCTCTATAGCTGATGGTACATTGTGCTGTATATTATACATAGGAATACAAATCCCAGCAATACATTATACACTGTGTGTATAATGTACTATTGTTGGGATCTGTTGTACTCCTCTATAGCTGGTGGTATTCTGCACTGCGCTGTATAGAGGACTACAAATCCCAGCAATAATACATTATGCAGCGCCATGCGGAATTCCACCAGCTATAGAGGAGCACTACAAATCCCAGCAATAATACATTATACAGTGGTGCAATGCCGAATACCACTTGCTATAGAGGAAATCAAAACCCAGCAATAGTACATTATACAGCGCAATGCAGAATACCACCAGCTATAAGGATTTGTTGTGCTCCTCTATAGCTGGTGATATTCTGCATTGCGCTGGGTTTTGTAGTCCTCTATAGCCTGTGCCATTCTGCATTTATTGGTGTATAATTTTTCACTTTTCATTTCACTATTTCACACCACACTTTTTTCTTTTTTACTTCCACTGCTCCAAGCTTGCTCCTGTGATGGACTACAATCTCAATACAAACTAGTAGTCCCATCACTGGAGCAATTTTTAAAAATTTATTTTATTGTCTATCCGATTAATCGAACTTAATAATCGGCTAACTAATCGATTTTGAAAAGCTGTCACTGGTATGTCAAATTTTCCGACCGGCTCCTTTGATAAGTTGATCTAAAAATGAGCTTTTGTTGAATGGGCTGGTGGGGGGTCCCAAAATGGCCACACACTGCTCCAGTTTAGGTGGATTTGCAATCCAATGACAAATTTCTGGGTACATATCAAACTGGACATGAGAAACAGATGACGTCTATGTGCAAACAAATCCTATTGTAGATTAATTTCCTGCATGAGTCATATCGGATCATGCTCGGTGGTCCTTTGGGATTCTTGGCAAGTATGATATACAGTAGTAATGTATCTGGGAACTATGAATGATTTCCTTACACTTCGTTTTATTCCTGACATCTAACATTGGTAACAAGCTGTTGCATTGCACCAACTTTGTTGCAGGTTTACAATGTGAAATTGGTAATGCAAAGACTAATATACTCCAATAGAAACCTTTTGGCTGTATGTGTATATGGGTTACCGTGGTCAGATCTACTTTCTTTGTACAGTTGCACAGTAAAGAATATATTTCTTTTTTCTTCCAGGTTACAGCAGGAACTGATGACATTAATGGTAAATATAACATTTGATTTGTTAAAGTATGGCGGTCTCTGCTAAGTCAGGTCTAGTTCATCATTTTGGTTTTGTTTTCCAGATGTCCGGAGATAAAGGAATCTCTGCCTTCCCAGAATCAGACAACTTGTTCAAATGGATTGGCACAATTGATGGAGCTGTGGGAACGGTGAGTGTCTACATACAAAGATAAAGAGTACCTGTGCTAAAATAACCATTATGAACCCACAAAAATGATAGATTTTTTTTTTCCTAAAGCTGCTTGTCCTGCTATAATAATTGTTGGGGTTATATAGAGTGTAAGTCTTATGATTGTGTACAAGCTGTGAACCCCACATATGTAAGAAGTCCTGTGGAGCTAGGAGTGAGCTCTGTCTACCCAAAGTTTCCTGCTTCTTTGGTCCCCCCTTGTAAACATGATCAGCTGCTTGTCTGAGGCACTCGATAAAATGCTGATAATGTGTTGGAAAGGAAGCAAGGTGCAGGATGTCTTTTGTTAGGGTGGAAGATTGACTTTCCCCAGCGAAAAGCATGTCTATGAACTTTGCGGTCCCATGAGCTTGGAATTTTAGTAAGGACTATTTCACACAAGCAGGCAAACTGCTGGGTGGACTGGCGTTTGACTGTGTAAGCTACACTGTTTGTAGATTTGTCGCTGTCAGAATACCAGAACAGTGACTGCAGCTGATTGTAAGCTGTCCAACCAAGCTTTTACACTGCCCTGAGCAGTACTTCGTGATCTTAAGGGAAGCCTTACAGTTGTAATGGACACTAGGTTTTATCCAACCCAAAAAATGAGCAATAAACTCTTGCAGTGTGGGGGAAGCCTCACTGCAATGCTTAAGTGAACTATGGTGCAAGTGGTTTCCCCATAGTTCTGTTTAGGGTCACGGGAGGACATATACTAACCTCCTCCCGTGACACAGCTCAGTATATCGCGAGCTGTAGCTCGCGATATACTGAGACCGCCGCAGCCGGGACGGATCAAGACAATGCTGTCGAGATCCGCCCAGCTGCGTGAATGACAGCGGGCTCTGCCTATCTAGAGGCAGTCGGCTGTACCCGCTCCCTCTCTCGTCTAGTGCTGGAGGGGAGGAATACCTGCGGGGAGCTGTGACTCTGGAAGTGAGCGAGCGACTGTATGTGTTCGCTCACTTCCCGATCTATTGAGCCGACGTTGACATTGTCACACGTCAGCTTGAACTATGAGGATGAGTGTCACTCGCCTCATAGTTCTCCTTTTGGTAAAATGTTTTCCCAGAGGTATTAAGTTGGGTAGAACTGATGCACTTGCAGAGTTCTACGTACATGCCATTGTCAACGGTGAAGGAACCCCCTATTTTCATAGCTGACAGATTGGATTTCTAGATGTAATATTCTGTAATGACGACATTTTATTACCATTAAATCTTTTCTCTTCTTTTTTTTTCTTTAGGTATATGAAAATTTAAGGTACAAGCTGTCTATGGAGTTCCCAAGTGGCTATCCCTACAATGCACCAACTGTGAAGTTTATTACCCCTTGCTTCCACCCTAATGTAGACAGTCATGGAAACATTTGCTTGGACATTCTAAAAGATAAATGGTCAGCTCTGTATGATGTCCGGACCATATTACTCTCTCTACAGAGCCTCCTGGGAGGTGAGATGATCTTGTCTCCATTATTCTATGTGATGTAGACACTGCATTTCCTGTAGGCAAATCTGACAGTGTATGTTGTAGCTTCTGTGCATGCTTGGAAAAAGGTGCTGCTTGACATTGAAGTCATTTCAAATCTGTATATATGGGACAGCTATAGAGTATTAATTGCAAGTAAACTACATTAAACTTTGGGAGTACACTAAAGTTGCTGAACATGCACTGGCCAGTACATTGCAGGCATCTAGTGGTACCCGTGCATACCTGTTGTAGTGCTGGGGGAACCCTGCTTCAGGGATGCTATAATAAAACATTTTTACCACTAAGTCTGAAAAGCTGGCTTGCCCCGTTGCTTATTGCTATTGGCCAAGAAGGCCACTTGTAATGATGGGCCAATAGTAACAGTTGGAGGCATGGGTGTCTTCAGGAATGGCTGCCTGAAGTTGTATGTGGTGGTGTGCCAAAGCCTGTCTAGTACACTTGGGTTACAGATGGTGAACCTTTGGTATGGTAGCAGAGCTGAAGTACAGTAGAGCAGTCTGTGGTACCTGCAAGTATCTGTTACTGGCCATGGCTGTGAACACTGTTCATTTCAGAGGTGCTCCTAAACAAGCCATTACGTTGGTGCCCAGTCTATCTACATAGCTGTTGGATCTTGAGTGAATTGTACAATCTCATTGTAACATGTATGGTCAGTTTTAGACCTCCAATCCATTCCAAGTTGCGATTTAAGATCTGTCCCCTGTGACTCAAATGTCAGAGCCCCTAATGCTTGCTTAAAAAGTGACATTTGACTTAAATTCCTGGGACTGGGCTTAAAGCCCATATCTAGGCAAAATGTATGGAATACCTAAATGTAAACTCTTGCCTTGTGATTTAAGCCACCTTTGCTAGATGGCACAGGCAGGACGAGCACTCTTGAAGACATCTCTGCTACTACTGTTGAGACATGCATGTTGACTAGGACCCTCCCCAGTCATGGACTGGACTATAAAGGTGCAGCAGCACACTGGAGGTGCTAGTGTACCTTTCCATGAGTAGCAGTACAGGATAGCCTGACTTGCCATGCCTAGGCTCCCTCTCTCCGGGTGCTGTGCATGTGATTATAGAAGAGTAGTCTGGAGAAAGTTCTGGGTACTTATCTGCTTGGAGTCCAGCTTTAATACAGCTGGGTAGTGCACATATGTGACCACACATTGTATTCTGAAGGATATGTACTGCACTGTGGACTTTGTAATGCCAAGCAATTGATTGTGGTTTTTACATTTTTTATTTGTGGTTTTTACTTTTTTTTTTTTAAATGTATGCTGTGTATTAAAATGCGTCCGTTTTTCAGAACCCAATAACGACAGTCCCCTAAATGCACACGCCGCAGAGCTATGGCAGAATCAGACAGGTAAGTGCTTTTCATAGATGCCGATTCCGAATAGGCTTCTTCCATATTACGGTGGGACATTGCATATGTGGGTGTCGAGTTTGTTTATTGCAAGTGATATGCTGTTTGTAGAAGTGTCTAGGGAACAATGGAGAATTATGCAAAGGTTTCCTGATCAACAAATGTTACACTATGGGGCTGATTTATAAACCGTACGCACAGTGTGAGTGAGATTTGCAGCGCTGTATAGCCACTAATGGAGCTGAGGAGCACGGGAAATTCTATGCTCCTTGGCTGCATCTATTGGCCATACAGCTCTGCGAGTCTCCTGTGAAAACTCTTCATCAGCCCCTATGACTCTTATTCTGTGCTGTGATCCGTGGTGGTACATATGGGATCAGATTGCACAATAGTTTAAGATTAATTGGGAATGCATGATAGTTTTTTCCGCTTTTATGGGTAGCTTTACAGTAAAATCTTCAAGCAAGGGGAACGCCAATTTCAAAAGTAGAAAGATACTTAAGTCTACCTTGGAAATTCAACTTGTGGGGATGCAACCTAGCTAGCCACCAAGTCTTCTGACTTTCATTGAGATGTGACCGTCACTCGGGCACAGCATACACCAAAAGAGGGCATGTCTGTAACTGGATTACAGAGCTATGCCTGACTTCTAATCTTGCAATTCAGATGGGAGCGGCCATTGCTGGTTTGGCAGAGATGGGGCCTGATTTTTATTATGCAAATTAACTTTTTTACGCATCCAGTCACCTGGAGGGTTGTTTTAAACTTTTCCTAACCTTTTGCAGTGGGGCTACCCCACACTGCAGTTTAGGGAGGAAAATGGTTATAATCACCCAATCCTTTGAGATGGCTTGCTTTTTAGACAAGTCCTTCCAGCCTCACTCAGTGCTAGGTACCGGAGTCATCACGTTCTATACATGTGTATAGGACATGAGGATGCTAAGTGGGACACGATCGCTGCAGCGTAGGTGGGCAGGAGGAAGCACACAGGCACTGATGTGCCACGCGGTTGGGCGTGGGGGGTGACTGCGGTGCTATTGACTTCAATGCACTGCCACACCCCCTTCTGCCCCTGAACGCAGGGAGCAAGCTGGGTTTTGATGCGTTCCATAGCGGTCAGCCTCGAACGCACAGTTTGTGGTGTGAACCAGCCCTCAATCATGCAATGTGAGTTTTTCCTAAAGCTGCACTGAACCTCATCCCAGTTTGTAGCAAACTGTTTACATTCAGTGCAAGTAGAGCCAAGATGAATGTGATTTCTGGGGGCCATTGGCTGAGGAATTTTTCTGCATCTCCCTAGTGACGGCTGTTTACTTTTAATTATGTAGAGCGGATTTTGTATCTTTCATACAGATATGTAAATTTAGATCTAAATATAACCCAGCCTGAAATCCTAGCTCGGCAATACAAGCTGTTTTTCCAGATGGGTGTCTGCCCCTAGGTGGCAGTCCAATCACAGCATTTCCAGATGTCATCCCTGGCGTACGATTGTAACCTGTGTATTGTCTGTCTGTCCTGCAGCATACAAGAAGCATTTACTTGAGCAGTACAAGAAGCAGGCCCAAGAAAAGGACATTTGACCGACTCTCTGTATATTCTGTCCTGTATATGAATGCTGTAATATACGCTTAAGTTAATACTAGTTTGATTGTTGTGTACAAATAAAGTGATTTTATAACTTTTGACTGTACTGTTGGTATGGTGTGAGTGTCTAACAGATCTTGATCGGCCTTTGTGCTCAAGATACAGAAGCATTCTTGCTGTCTGACTTTGCTGGATTCATTGAACACAAAGAATAACTTCTAATCAAGCCTGTGCTTCCCCCGATGCAGGACAAGGCAATGGGTTCGCTTAAAGGTAAAGTTCACTTTTGAGAAAATAAATGCACGCTTAAAAAAAAAGTATGTATATTTTGTTTGCAGTGGAGTCGGTAAAGCATTGCACCCATTATCAGTAGATTGTGAGTGCAATGCTCTGGCTCCTGCAGTCTCTTCCTCACATCCATAGAATGGACTAAAGGTGCCCATACACCTTACAATTATCTGCAGATTTTCTGTGGTCAGATGGAAAAAGTGCAACAGATTGGCCCAGTTGGGTGTAGATGGAGCAATCTGTTGCACCTTTTCCATCTGACCATAGAAAATCTGCAGATAAGCTGGCCATACACCTATAGATTAAGTGTGGTGATGTCCCTTCACTTGTGTGCCATTGAGAACTAGTCCTCTGCCATGGTAATTGTTGGGACATGTAGTTTCTTCATTCAGATATCAAAAGGATCTGAGATTGGATGGGGTGGGGCCACGCACATCCACGCCAAATTCAAAATGCAACAGCAGCTTTTGGGGAGAAGCCCTGTGATTCAGGCAAGTGAGGGGAGAGGGTGGTGATGGGACCATGGTTTTTATGCTACACCCTGAATATGGTTCAGAAGGTGAACTTGGTCTTTAAATTAACCCCCCCCCCCAGCATACAGGCCTGCTGTTATATAAACCTGTATTTATCTAGATAAGTAGATCATAGCAGCAAATGTTCTTGTGTGCCACAGGATACAATCGATGGTGAGTCTGAGAAGGCTCATTCCATTTGGATTGAGCTGGGAAAGTCCAAATTGATGATGGTCATTACTAGCATGAGTCACTGCAATGCTTTCTACTTGTCTTAATGTAGGCTGATGGCTGTAAATTGCAGCTTCTTCCTTTTGGGGGGAGAGCAAAGGCAGAGTACAGTTTTTTTTAACTCTAGATTCCATCAGAGTACATGTACACCAAAAAGATGCTCAACAGCAGCGACAACTGATATGTAGTGCCTGAGGTGATGTTTACACTCTTCTGCTCATCCTGACATTTCTGATTCACCTACTTCTGCTGTAAACTGCAATTCAGTGTGTCACATGGTCCATGCTCATTCCAGGGCCCCTGTGTTGTGCCAGTGACTAGGTTCAGATGAGCTATACTAGAACCATCAGAAAGCCAGAAGTGTACATCAGAGCCTTTATATTGCCTGGTGATGGATTCCCTTAAAGGACCAATTCCTGCCAACTAATGACATGGATAAGCTACTGACCCAAGATTGAGTGCACTCATTTTGCATTAAAGCTGACGTCTAGTGAAACAGTTTTGGGGTATACAGCAGCAGGGAAATAACTTCTCCAATAAAGCCAATCCTATGTCTGCTGCTTGCTGTAATATTGTCCTGTCACTGACTCCAGGTCCTCCTCACAGCACTGAATGTCTGCTGCTACATTGGTTAAACACTCAATCTTTTTTTTTTCTACTAATGAATCCAGGCCAAACATTGTCCTGCAATATATCCTATATTTTTTGCTCACACACTTGGTCTTCACATTTCCAAGCAGCTGGCTCCAACTCTCTGATCAGCTTCCTTAAACCTCCTGTCCAGTACAAGATCACAAGTGACGGCAGTCGCCAGCAGCTCTCAATCTACTACCTTGGGTAAGGGATGTGGCTTGCCTTGCTGTGTTTGTAGAGATATGTGTGGCTTAATAGCGGACACACAAGGGTGGCTCCATAGGACTCTACAAAGCCAAGTTGCCCTAAAGCAGGATCTAAGGGGGGGCACAATGTTAAGGGAACCAGCTGATCCTGAAGGAAACTAAAATCTTAAACCTCAAGGAGCAATGATTTAATCAGCACTTGAAATGGCGTAGAAACTGCCTTTTGGTCTGTCGTTAAAGGTGCCCATACACCTTACGACCATCGCAAGAATTTTGTCTTGCGATGGTCGTATGCTTCTTGAAAGCCCGTACGATCTGCCCACCTTGGACGGGCAGATTGTACTTGCGATCATCGAAAGCCCGCCCCGCTGAGGGGCGGGCTTCCGATGACGGCAATGCAGAACGGGCAGTGTGCGCGTGACGGTCGCACATCTTAGTTCACACTGCTCGATTCTCGTACGATCGCGGGATTTCGCCTGATTCTCGTACGAGAATCGAGCAGTGTATGGGCACCTTAAGACCCCATTCACACTGAGCTACATCCAAAAAAAGTGTTTTTTTTTTTTTTTGCTGAGCTAGATTGAGCTACGGTGCACATTTTTTCGTGCTACGTAGCGTGACTTTTCGCAGGGACTTTGGTTACATCCCAATGTAGCAGCTACAATCAAAAGCGGTCTTGATGTGACATCATTCCTTCCTTATATTTCTGTGCAGAAGTGACACTTCTGTAGCGCGACAATGAGCTACACCATTAATGTCTATTGGGCCAAATCGCACAAATTCCGCCAAACAATAGGTCCTGTTCGATCTACAAGCGACATTGAGCTGTGAGATGTGAACATCTCAATTGAAATGCATTGGACAAGCTGCATTGACCTGATATTTTGGAGCTGAAATCACGCTGCAAATCGCTCAGTGTGAATGGGGTCTAAAAGATTGTGGGAATGGCCTTACCTTTTCTCCCTCGCCTCTGTTCACAGAACTCTTTATTCTTTTTCCCAGAATGTAAGGGGTTCTGTGACTGGAGGAAAGGCAAGTTTACAGAAGTGGGTTTAATTTTAGCTTTAAAGTTGAAATATGGCCAGACTGTGTGGAATTACTCTGCAGTGCCTGCAGCAACATGGCGGTGAAAGTGTATGTACGGTTTGTGAAGCAATTGTAAAAATGTGCATAAGCTGGTCACAGTTCTATTTTTAAAGCCAAACTCCAGGCAGATATATATACAAAAAAATGTAATTTACATATGTGAACTGGAAAAAACATGAATGGAACTTTACATGGATCTAGCATACCTGTCCTCTTCTAGTGCTGGTGAGCAGTGGGGAGGGAACAGAAACTTGATACAGGACTATGCAGCTCTGTGTGTATGCCATTGGTCCAAATGGTGGTATGGTATGCCCCACTGGTTGCTATAAACCAGCCCCTGCAGGCCGAAAGCTGTAGACGATCAGAGGAAGGGGACATGGCTGGCTCATGGCAGTGAGACCGCTCCCTGGTGCAGCCTTTCCTCCGGCCTATTTTATAGCTTCGTTAGCTCTTAACCTACATTCTGGGAAACAAGAAGCCACCCAAGACAACCCAGGCTCTGCATGAGAGGAAATTGTGTCATCTAACAAGCCGCCTTTCGGGCATCACAGATCACAAGTGGACCTGTCCAATATGGTGCCTGAACCCATGCCTACAAAGGCCGCAACCTCCTTGCTGGCTCATATTCGCCTTCTCCATGCTCTCCTAGACGAGTCAGTTCATTGGAAACACAGATCCCCTGACTCTGATATGGAGAACATAAGATGAAGCAATCTCCTTACGGATGGTGCCTATATAATCTTGGCTATGATGACCCCACAAGGAGCAAAATGGAACCTGCAATGGGTAAGTGCCATTAATGACTAGGTTACATTCCTCCCACTTACTAATGTTGGGGCATTATTACCCTACTGATGCCTGGGCCTTTTCTGTTCTTGATGGCCAATGCCGCGGAGTATTTATTTTTCCCAGTGGCCTATAATGTCTGGACATTAATTACCCCCCCCCACAGTCTGACTGAGGACAGTGAACTGACCCTTTGTTTGAAATGTTGGGAGATCACTGGTGTACATGATTACGGGAGAGTAGTGTAATTACCTCAGCAGCATGCTTCTGTTCCTATGATGTCCAAACACGGGCTGTGTTCTGTCTTGGACCAAGCTGTTTAGGGTAGTAGCAGGGGAGGTTGAGGACGTGGCTGGGTCCTAAAATGGTTCAGGTTTTGCGTTGTGCATTTACTGGTTTGCCTGGGAGGTATGTACAGGCTCCAGATTATTATACAGGATTTATATAGCACCAACAGTTTGCGCAGCGCTTTACAATATAAGGAAGACATTACAATCGCAATTCAAGACAAGATGGTAAGGAGGGCTTACATTATATTTGCGTTGCATTCCTAGTACAGCTTAATGTATTATATTTTATGTAAGGACTTGCCTTAATTCCCTTTGTTGGTACTCTCCATCCTATTATGTTCTAACCATATTGATTGAGTATACATGATAGGAAATCTGTCCCCAGGGACTTCAAAGACTCCATATGGCAATTAGCTTAATGTAGATCTCTGAAGCATCATCTCTTGGGAGGTTTTCAGCAGTATTTTCCTTGAAAGCAACTTACACCTTTTTTCCCACTTTGCTAATGGATTTAATTGGGTCCCAAAGAAGTGCCTCTGCGCAAATCCCTAACCAGCAGCACTTGTTGAGTTCACAAGGTGTGGTTTAAGATAGCTGACTCAGTTGATGACAACTTTAGCTAACTACATGCCAAGCAGTACAACATAACCTAGTACATTGTTTCCTTAAATATGTACCCCCAAAAATTATTATTGAAGGGAGAACTATGAGGTGAGTGCTTTTCACTCACCTCATAGTTTTAGCTGCCCTGTGACAATGAGACTGTCACAGGTCGGCTCAGTAGATCGGGAGGTGAGCGAACACATAACGGCGTTCGTTCACCTCTCGATCCTGTCACGGCTCTCTGCCGTGACAGGGGAGGGGCTGGATTCCCCCCTCCCCGATCTGCCAGCGCTGACTGGCGGAACGGACGGGGGAGGGGGCGGGTACAGCTGGCTCTGCCTCTAGATAGGCAGAGCCAGCTGTCAGTCACGCAGCTGGGCGGATCCCGGCACAATTGTTGGGATCCTTTTCAGCTGCAGTGTCTCAGTATACCACGAGCTGCAGCTCGCGGTATACTGAGCCTAGGGTGACGGGAGGACGCTAGTTTGTGCCCTCCCGTTACCCTAAGGAGAACTATGGGGAAAAGCCTTAACCCCATAGTTCTCCTTTAATATCTGGGCAGTGGAGTACGCTCCTAGTGCCCTTCACATCCAGGAACAGCAGTTTCCAGGCACTTTCAATCAGCAGGTGGAAGGAGGAGCAGGGAAGTGGCTTGCCTCCAGGACCATAGGTTTCAGTGGATGTAAACACACACGTCCATGTATCCAGGTGGACGCAGCACATGCATAGGTGGCTCCTTGTAAGGCAGGGGTGGGCAACTCTGTTTCTCCAGCTGTGCTTTAACTACAAGTCCCGTCATGCCTGTGGCTGTCAGTCTTGTACTGCTTCATGGGACTTGTAGATCCACAACAGCTGGAGTTGCCCACCCCTCCAATTGCAGGCACCCAGACCCACACAGATGTGCAGGTTTGATGGTGTATTTGACTGCATGCAACTGTGTGCCGTGGCTTCCCTTAGGGAAAAACAAAGTGCTGCGTACAATTACACACGGCAACTGCCCCTCCCAGGAACTGGTCTTTTTACGGGTGTGCACGCTCGCCTGGATGAGCCCTTATTGTGTCCCTATTGCAGGATTATCCACTCACTTCCTATCAAGTGAAACCAGGATAGCAGGTGATAGAGTCCATATAGCAGTAAAATCCTGACAGGGATTCTTATTCTTCTCCACTCCATACAAAACTAAAAGAAAAAAAAGTTCTGGCTGGACCTGAGCCCATTCACAGTAATTGTGCGGCGGTAATGCGGAGTAAATGCACATTATGTGTTGGCACGCGGTGATGCCTTCATTGTAAATGGCACTCAAATGCACCTCCAAAAAGGCATGTGCGCTGGAGACTGCACTTATTTATGTTTTAAGGTGCGATGTGGCCCATTAATTTTAAACGCGCTTCCTAATGCAGCACACCGTGACGCATGAATGGACCATTACACACTAAGAGGTGCCTAGTTACTGAGAATCTTCCAGCAGATACCATGCCAGGAATCCAGGAAGTTTTCAGGCGTAACAATGAAAGAAAAATTATTTGACACAAATGGATTTATTTGTGACTAAAAACGTCTCGAATGTCGGTTTGGAAGAGGTACACCACATCAATATTTGGTACTAACAGACAAATATGCTGCAACGACAGACACATGAACATGTTACATTTATGGTAGCTCTTGGCGGAGTTAACTTTTGCGCAATGCACACTAAAGTCACACACACACAAAAAAAAGCTTAGTTCACTGAACATAATAAAAAAACAAAACGAGTTCATTTGTTCCCTAATGACAGCCGAGGTTTGAAAGCCAATGCTACAATGATATCTCAGCCTTGGAAGAAGAAACCTTTCAGCATGCTGACAACGTTTGGCATTGATCAGCCAACATACAGGACGGTCATTGTATAGCTGACTTAAAAAACAAATAGCACATACGGTTGGAGATGTCTGGAAAGCCACAAAATGAGAAATCATTTGAGTCACCAAGACGTCCAAGTATGGACAATTAACCTTTTGTTGCAATTCACCAACAACTTTCTGTTTTTATGTCTTGGTGAGAGGTCTCCTCGCTACCTGTCCTGGTCACCATACAGGAAGTGATGGAAAATCTACCCAATGGGTATGGATTTGTCTTGAGCTGGGCTTTGAAGCAAACCCATGGCAATGACAAAAATGATGAGCCATTTCAGGGGTGGACAAATGAATATGCAATTCAGGAGCCAACAGGATTTTTCTTCTCTAGGAGCCAGCTCCACCAATGACAGCTAGAGAAAACCTCAAATGTTAGCTGGCTGATGTAATTTTTAAGGAGCATTGGCTACCTGTCTCCTGGGATTTGTCCAGCCCTGAGCTAATATAAGCAATCCCCAGCTCTGTTGTCTCCCTGCACCATCTGGTTGTGAAGAGTAGGCATGCTCCCTGCTCACATCTTCAGGCCTGAAAATGTGGGGCGCCCATTCACTACTGGTCCTGGCATAGCCATTTCAGGAGGGCCTTGAGGGGTGCGGCGCTGTCATATTAAACAAACCAAAGTAAAGATCTGTGCTGTCAGCATAGGCTTTTATAAAGTATTTATATCACCAACCCTGGTTCACGACACTGTTTTATCACAACCCAATAAAATATCTACGTATGATTAGTTGATTGTCGTGGACAGAACTTGACCAAATCTGAGTGCCATACCCAGTCATGTCCCTAGAGGCTGAATCTTTTTCATAAATGGTTTCAGATTATGCACCTGCGGTTAGGGATGCACAGATACCAGTTTTTCTGTATCGAGTACGAGTACCGATACTTTGATCTCGGTACTCGCCGATAGCGAGTACCGATACCGGTGCTTCCACTGGCATGTAGCCGGCTTCCGGGTCAACCAGGAAGCTGGGCGGTGGGTAATGACATGTTGTGCGGCTTCCTGATTGCCCGGGAAGCTGGCTCCATGTTTCCCTACAACACTGCCGGTCAGAGGAAATCTTCCCCGGCTCCATGTTTCCCTACAACACTGCCAGTCAGAGGAAATCTTCCCCGGCTCCATGTTGTTTGGCCGGCGTGATTGGCCAGGAAACCGGATTCCCAGCCAATCAACATCGAGTCGGCTTCTCAGCCAATCAGGAAGCCGGGTCATTACTCGCCGCCCAGCTTCCTGATCGCACGGGAAGCTGGCTCCATGTTTCCCTATGGCACTGCCGGTCAGAGGAAATCTTCCTCTGACCAGAAGTTCCGGTATTGGGGAAGGGATCGGAGCACTTGGGCGTGTACGAGTACTAGTATCGGTGCATCCCTAACTGCGGTATATGATGTCACAGACCTGAACATTGTTCAATTTCTCTGAATAGTGATAAGGCTGGGCTTGGTGCGAACTCAAACCTGCTCAAAACTCTGACCACCCTCCGACCCAATCAGTGGTGGCAGTTGTGGAGGGGGCATTCCCTGCCCCTTTGTTATGTAGCTGTGGGGTGGGGAATGCACCTCCTCGCAACTGATTGGGTTGGGAGGAAGGGGCGGCATTCAGAGTTTTGGGAGTTCACACCAAGCCCAGCTTCTGCATGAATCTCACTACAAACATTCATGTCAAATAAATTGTGTAATTGAGCAAATTCCTAGCCTAAGGTCTCTGGTGTGAGATCACTAATATGAGCTGACCAGTGACTGAATGCCATGTTGTCAAAACCAGTTCGAAGAAGAAACCTAGCCTGCGGAGCCGACGTGACCAGGCTACCTCATGCTTTGATCATAGGGCTATAATGCTGGCTTGGAACACAAAACCCCCATTTGTCCACTTCCCTCAGGTGATGGAATTAGGAGACCCACATCCTACAGAGCTGACGCTACCAATCTGGTTAGATACAGTAGCTGTAATGACGTTTCACATGACGTGCAGGAGGTTTGACATGGATCAGAAAGCCCAAATACATTGAAAGTGGATAATGAGTAACGATGGAGAAAAAGTCTGTTGCTTCCTGGAAGTGATTAGTTGGACCCTGAGGAAGACTCCATGCAGGTCTCAGAATGGATTAAGTTACTCAGCTCACTATGATTAACATAAAAACACAACATGAGTTCAAGGTTTTGGTGATTATGCCCTTACGTACTACTGCATATAATGATAGCATGTAACATCCATTGTGGTTCTTTGTTGATTGTCCTCAGCTGAAAGAGTCCCGACCTCTGACTCTAACACATAAACAGCCATAACTATAGCAAAGCCAACACAGTGGCAAACCAACACAGCTGAGAACCTGCTTTCCCACAGTATACATTTATTCGGGGCCCCCTTTTAGTCTCCAGGCCCCAGAACAGTGGCAATGCAGGATTTGCACCTTGGATCATGTAACGCTCAACTGAGCTCTCCCATCTTCTTTAAATATAGTCCATGACAGTTGGGTTCACAATCTTGAATGCCAGCGAGTGTCAATACCTGAGGATATATGGCAGTGGACTGCTGATGATCCAGCCAGTTAGGACCACTGATGATGCACAGCTCAGTCTGAAAAGTACATCAAATTCCTTTCTAGCAAATGATTCTCATTAACAATCCAGGGGTGTGGAATTCCTATCGCCCGGGACATGCAGTTTCGGGCGCCGGGCGAGTAGTTTTTTTGCACACAGATCACAGCGCACCCTGTCTCAGCTGTCAGGAACTACACAGAACATCAGTTCTGTGTTGGAGGGCAGGTCCCATAAAAAGAACCTGTCACCTCCAAACTATCACTAAGCCCTCGTTCACACCTAGGCGTATTGCATATGCGCATCTGTCGCGCGGTTTTTTTTACCGCGTCTGTCGCGCGTTTCCGAAGGCTACTTGGCTGTATCCCAAAAGAAACGCGCAAACAAAAACGGCCCAAAGTAGTACCTGGACCTTTTCAGGCGTGGGCCGTTTTGTAGCGCGTTAGGGACGGGCGGAAATACGCCAAGGTGGGAACGAGACCATTGACTACAATGCAATTTATATTTTTGACCGTTTTGTAGAGCGTTCGTCGAGCGTAGAACGTGCTACAAAACGGTCAGGTGTGAACGAGGGCTTAGAGGATTTTAAATCCCTATGTGATAGGAATAAAATTAGGTGGGGGGGGGAGAATAATAAACATTTTAAAAAGTTATGAAAAAGTACAAAATAATATTAAAAAAAAAGTGACAATGTAAAAAAAAAAAAAACCCCGCTGCCCCCTCCATCTGCATGCAAATAAACGCACGCATAGGACATTGTGTGTGTGCGTTGAGTGCTGCTGCCATTTCACTGTGCCGTATTGTGGTAGCGAGGCAGCAGAACACTCCCACACGCACAATGTGCATTAAAGGGCAAGTTCACTTTCCCAGGTAATATGGGAAAATGGAATTACCCGATCAAATCTGGCCCCGTCTCTCCCAAAACCCCCCGGCAAACAGTCCTTACCCTCCGCCGGTACAGGTGTACTGTCCTTACCCCGTACTGTCCAGCGCAGTCCTGCCCTATGCATTTTGAATTTCGCTCGCAAATTGCAAGCACTCATTGGTCAGCGTGGTCTGGGGACCACGCTGACCACTGAGAAGCGCTATTTAGCACAGACCAATACAGTTTTGATTAGGGATGCACAGATACAGAGTATTTGGGCAAGTTCTTGTACTCGCCCAAATGCTCGATATCTTCTCCAATACCTGAACTTCTGGTCAGAGGAAGACTTCCTCTGACCGGCAGTGTCGGAGGGGAACATGGAGCCAGCTTCCCGTGCAATCAGGAAGCAGGTCAGCGACTAATGACCCCGTCTCCCAGTTTCCTGATTGGCCAGGAAGCCAGCTCCTTGCTGATTGGCTGGGAAGCCAGCTTCCCAGCCAATCAGCATCGAGCCGGCTTCCTGACCAATCAGGTCATTACTCGCCGCCCGGTTTCCTGATTGGCCAGGAAGCTGGCTCGATGCTGATTGGCCGGGAAACCGGCTTCCCAGCCATTCACAATCAAGCCGGCCAAACAACATGGAGTCGGCTTCCCTGGCAGTCAGGAAGCCGGGTAGCATCTCATTACCCGCTGCCCGGCTTCCTGATTGCCCGGGAAGCCTGCTCCATGCAAACGGAAGCACCGATACTCGGTGAGTACCGAAAGCAAAATATCGGTACTCGTACTCTATACCCAAAAAACGGTATTGGTGCATCCCTAGTTTTAATTAAAACTATTTTTTTTTGTATTCGGACAAGTAGATTGTTATGAAGGACGAGTAGATTTGGCCTCCGCTTTAGCCCTTGGACAAGTAGTTTTTTCAAAAATGTCCACACCCCTGCAATCTCTTCTTACATGTAACCTCTTTAGATGGTCCCGGTCTTGTCTTCTCAACAGTACTAAAGCCTTCGAGAGTTTTTCATTTTTCCTCTCTCTCTCCATGTTTCAGAGCTGTGCAGTGCAGCCTTTGTTCCTTCATTCAAGTGCTACGCGTTCATTACGAGACCATACACAGAGGCCGAGCTAGTGATTGCCGCTGGGCACAACATCCTCTGCTGGAAATGTCTTCTCCAGCCAGGATCTCATTATCAGAGCAGTCATCCAGATCGCAGGTTGAGCTGACTTCTGCCCATGCCTCCTCAGTGGCCTCTATGGTCCATATCGGAATGCTGACCTTCATCTGCATGTCGTGTAGCATTCTTTCTACGTGTTCGATCTGACCAGCCAGGTCTGGGGAGCAAGGCCTCTCCCCACGCTGTGGATTTTCCTTTACTCTTGTACTCGGTGACTTGATGTTGCGAGCCCTGTAGGCCACTTCTGAGGTTTTGCCAATGACCCCAGTATTGACTAGTCTTTTGCGTCGGCCATGCAGAGGAAAGAGTTGGCAAAGGTGATGAGCTTTACATAAGTCCTGCTGGAAAAGCTCTAATGTAGAAAGAAAGAGTACCCAGGTTCGTTCCAGCTCCACCCTGTCCTTCCGAGTCACTTCTTGTTCCATCAGCAAGACCATCAGTGTGTTCCTCAGATCTTTATATAAAGAAATAAAACAAAAATAAGAATTGTTGTAAAGTACATACAAGACTACAAATAGAACATTATAATGTTTTACTCAGTTTGTTTACATATAGCTGTTGAGTATGAATAAGGACCTAGGCCCATCCAAAGGTTGACTTGTATCAAGACATGTTGGCAAGGAGCTTATTACATCAGCACCACCGGCCCCCCCCCCCCCCCCCCCCAAAAGT
>NW_017307011.1:641536-651166 GCF_000935625.1 Nanorana parkeri
CCCCCCCCCCCCCCCCCCCCCCCATCCCAAAATTGCCACAGAACTGTAAGAGCCTAGGTGAAGTAGACATCACAGTCTTTGTGGAGTGAACCTGGTAGTGTGGAGGATCTGCAATCTCATGAGAAGCCCAAAATTACCAATATTTGTTTCCAACCCCTCCCCCACCTCTAGCATGTAGCAACATTATTTTATCTTGTTCCTGTAGCAAGAAATGCCTCATTACTTGCTGTGTCATCATCACCAGGCCTGTAACCTCTGCTCTGGAAACTCAGTTCCTGATGGCATCGACACACCTCCAGAACTACATTTCCCAACACACAGAGGGGAATTTTTAAAAACTGAAGCGTACAGAATCTGAAGCAGCTGTGCATGGCAACCAATCAGCATCCGCCTTTCATTTTCAAACCTTAAAGTAGAATTAAAGCATTCGTAGATATATGCAAAAAGTTTTTTTTTAAAAGGGTTAATACTTACCTGTGTCTTCCCAGCGCGCTCCCGTCCGAAAATTCTAGGGCTACCGCAAAGGATCTTGGGGCGGGCGGGTTTTTTGGCCGGGAGACGAGGAGAGACACAAGTTAAAAGGAGAACTATGAGATGAGTGATTTCCACTCACCTCATAGTTCTAGCCGACCTGTGACAATGAGACTGTGACAGGTCGGCTCAGTAGATCGGGAGGTGAGCTAACACATAGCGGCGTTTGCTCACCTCTCGATCCTATCACGGCTCTCTGCAGGGATTCCCCCCTAGATAGGCAGAGCCAGCTGTCACTCACGCAGCTGGGCGGATCCAGACATAATTGTCGGGATCCGTTTCAGCTGCAGCATCTCAGTATACCGCGAGCTATAGCTCGCGGTATTCTGAGCTTAGGGTGACGGGAGGACGCTAGTTTGTGTCCTCCCGTTACCCTAAGGAGAACAATGGGAAAAGCCTTAATCCCATAGTTCTCCTTTAAGAATATGGACAGCGTGCACCCGCATGCAGACACCGTGGGACAGGAAGTGCCAGCAAGGACAGAGGAGTCAGCGCTGGATCGGAGACCCGCAGCAGCACTGGAGAGAAGGCTAAAAACTACAGGAAAGAAGATTGGATTAAGAGACATCATTTAAGGCAAGTGCTTTAATTAACATTGGGGGAGGGGGAAAAAATTTATCCTTTAACTGCCTCCGGGCCGGCCGTAGTAAAAAAACGGCCGGCCAGGAGCTCTCTAGATCTGAGCGGGCGTCTCTAGACGTCCGCTCAGACACGCCCCCTTAATGTCGCAGTGAGAGCAATAAGTCTAGGGCCATCAATCACTGATAACACTAAACTGATGAGCTTTAAAAACGTTTAAAGCGTTGCTTTTGGCTAATTTTGGTTGCGGCCGTTTTCTGCGATGTCGCGGGTGCGCGCAATATTAAAGCTTTTAAAGCTATTTAAAGCTTGACATGTTTGGTGTCTATTTAACCGACGTGACCCGATATTTTATATTTGACCAAAAAACTGGGTAATAATAAATGTTTCCTAACATAATGTTAAAAAAACCCGTTTTTTTTCCAAAATTTTCAGTAATTTTTCCTAATTATAATAAACAATAAAACCGCAGTGGTGATTAAATACCACCAAAATAAAGCCCTATCTGTCCCCAAAAAATGGTGTAAAATTAATTTCAGTACAGCGTTGCATGACGGAATAAACGTCAGCCAAAGTACCGCAGCGCTGAACACTGAAAAATGGCCTGGCCAGGAAGGGGGTCTAAACACCTGGTCTTGAAGTGGTTAATGTCACTTTAACTGAACAGGCTAAAGAGAGAAGCTGACTGGTTGCCATAGGCAACTGCTCCAGATTCTTCTGCTCCAGTTTTGATAAATTCCCCTCACTGTATTTGTTCAGGCACTTGGGAAGGAAACCAGAGAGGGACTGTGAAGAGATACAGAGAATAGCTAGGATATGTGCAATTCTACAATCCTGCAACCAGGGCCGACAACGTTGGTTGGGATATCAGTGCAGCAAAGACTTTGGGGAGTATTGATTAAAACTGGAGCAGACAGAATCTGGAGCAGCTGTGCATGGCAACCAATCAGCTTATCTTTTCAGTTTGTTCAGTTAAGCTTTGAAACTGAAAGAGAGAAGCTGATTGGTTACTATGAGCAACTGCTCCAGATTCTGTTTGCTCCAATTTTGATAAATTCCCCTCATTGTCTTGTCAGCCCAGACAGGAAGTTAGGTTCACACTGGATTTTTGAAAGATCAACAGGCTTCACTTTTTAAAAAAGAGATAAAATATGAGGAAATAATGTAGCGAACTGTACTCAATATTTTGTTTTTGCTCTGACATACACTTTGAAAGGCGCCTATCCAGCCTGGGCCAGAGTTGCGGCATGTAGGCACCCAACTTTTTGTGTCCTACCGTGTTTCCCCAAAAATAAGACACCGTCTTATATTTTTTTGGGCTAAAAAAAACACACTAGGTCTTATTTTCGGGGTAGGTCTTTTTTTTTTAATGTACAACAATCCAAAGCTAATGCAAATCCAAATAAATATTCCAAAATGGCAAAGTTGAGAATATGGTGATCAGTGGTGCCGTACCTTTCCAAGAGAAATTTGCTAACCAAATCGCTGGCCAGAATGAGTGAAGCGCACTTTCACTATCGATTCCTCACAGGCGGAGTGCATTTGGTATCACTCCGCCTGTGACAGGAGCCGGCCCTATAGAGGAGGCATCGGCTTATGTGGCTCTGCTCCCTCCGGTGCCCCCTCGCTTCCTCTAGCGTTGGCTTCATTGGCACCGCTGATTCTCTCCTGCCTCTCCCGCGGCTCTTCAAGTTCTCCCTTATGCCACCACCGGCCCTGGGAATGGTCACATCTAGGTCTTATTTTCGGGGTAGGTCTTATATTTTAGCAATTCCCAAAAATAGTACTAGGACTTATTTTTTGGGAAACACGGTAGGTAGCAACCCTTTTTTTTTTTATAGAGATATAGAAATATCTCTATAAAAAAAAAAAGGGACATTTCCTTGTCCTTACCTGTTTTTGAATTTTGAATATTAAATGGAAAATATAAAAAAAAAGTAAAACAAAAAAGTTTATTAAAAAACAAAATAAAAAATGTGAAAAAATTAAAATAAAAAAAACATTTTCGGTTTCGGCCTGACAATGTTTTTTATTTCGGTTTCGTAATTTCCATTTCGGTGTACCTCTATATATTATAATTATACATGTTTTACCTGTGTCACCTTATAGGCATGTAGATGTGGGAAATGAAGCACCACACCAATTAAAATAGTTCAGATACCGAATTATTCCATTAGGGTCAGGTGACATTTAAGTAGAGTATCAAAACACGCAGGGCAGGCTTTCCCTGACCCTAATGGAGTAAAGTTGTATCTGGACTATTTTAATTGGTGTGGCGTTTCAATTCCTACATCTACTGCGTTCACTGTCAAGCCAAGGTCACTGTGGAGATCCTTTGGATTGTAGAAGCCAGATCACACATCACTTGAGAAACACCTTGGGGGCAATTTATCAAAACTGGAGCAGACAGAATCTGGAGCAGTTGCCCATGGCAACCAATCAGCATCTCTCTTCAGTTTGCTCGGGTAAGATTTGAAAATGAGACAGAGAAGCCAATTGGTTGCAGTTCAAATCTCCAGTTTGCTCCTGTTTTGATAAATTCCCTCCAAGAGTTCAACCTCAGGGGTCCAGCACTTTCTTTCCACACTTCCAAATAACCTATAGGCATGCGTCTACTGTGCCTAATGGTAAATCTGGCCCACCAGTAAAATATGCAAATCGAGACTTTGCGATGGTCGTTATTTTCATAAGCATATGTATGACCTACTTCCCATGACTTAGGACAAACCTGTAGAATGTGGCTGTTGACCTCCTTCTGTAAATTCTAGTTACCTGGCTGTGTACCGGGTGCAGATCTGAAGGCGAATATCCTACATTGTAGCACCGATATCAGTTTAGAAGGTGCACAAACTGTGACATTTCTGCAACAAATTGCCATTGCCAGTTTTCCAGGTCATGGCGCACATGTAGCAAATCATCTTTACTGTCGGCACATTAGGTTGATGATTTGGCACATGTCCTACATACGGGCCCAATGCATTGAGTTTCCACACACTTTTAAAGCTAAACTGCAGGCACAAAAACATTTATAGAAATGTATTTCTCAATCTCTATAAATCCACTTTGTGTGCACTCATCACTGTGCAAAGAGCAGAGGCTCCACGCCCTACAGGCTGCCTGCAGAGAACTACAGGAGGGGGCGGATACAAGACCAGTCACCCTGCACAAGGAGAGAGAGAACAGCAGTGAGCAGTCTTTATTACAGGAGGGGGCAGAGACAAGACCAGTCACCCTGCACAAGGAGAGAGAGCAGTGACCGGTCTTTATTACAGGAGGGGGCAGAGACAAGACCAGTCTCCCTGCACAAAGAGAGAGAGCAGTGACCAGACTTTATTACAGGAGGGGGCAGAGACAAGACCAGTCTCCCTGCACAAGGAGAGAGAGCAGTGACCAGCCTTTATTACAGGAGGGGGCAGAGACAAGACCAGTCTCCCTGCACAAAAAGGGAGAGAGCAGTGACCAGACTTTATTACAGGAGGGGGCAGAGACAAGACCAGTCTCCCTGCACAAGGAGAGAGAGCAGTGACCAGCCTTTATTACAGGAGGGGGCAGAGACAAGACCAGTCCCCCTGCACAAAGAGAGAGAGCGCGCAGTGACCAGCCTTTATTACAGGAGGGGGCAGAGACAAGACCAGTCTCCCTGCACAAAGCGAGAGAGCGCGCAGTGACCAGCCTTTATTACAGGAGGGGGCAGAGACAAGACCAGTCTCCCTGCACAAAGAGAGAGAGCAGTGACCAGACTTTATTACAGGAGGGGGCAGAGACAAGACCAGTCTCCCTGCACAAGGAGAGAGAGCAGTGACCAGCCTTTATTACAGGAGGGGGCAGAGACAAGACCAGTCTCCCTGCACAAAGAGAGAGAGCGCGCAGTGACCAGCCTTTATTACAGGAGGGGGCAGAGACAAGACCAGTCTCCCTGCACAAAGAGAGAGAGCAGTGACCAGACTTTATTACAGGAGGGGGCAGAGACAAGACCAGTCTCCCTGCACAAGGAGAGAGAGCAGTGACCAGCCTTTATTACAGGAGGGGGCAGAGACAAGACCAATCACCCTGCACAAGGCGAAAGAGCAGCAGTGACTGGTCTTTATTACAGCAGGGAGCAGAGACAAGACCAATCACCCTGCACAAGGCGAAAGAGCAGCAGTGACTGGTCTTTATTACAGCAGGGAGCAGAGACAAGACCAATCACCCTGCACAAGGCGAAAGAGCAGCAGTGACTGGTCTTTATTACAGCAGGGAGCAGAGACAAGACCAATCACCCTGCACAAGGCGAAAGAGCAGCAGCTGTAGTTTCACTACAGCTGGAGGGCCGGGGTTTGCCCACCCCTGTTCTACACAGAGGTAAGGTTGCACACTGAATGACTGCACAGATCTGGAAGAAATACAGAAAGCACTCCAAGATTCAAGTAAGAATACACAGGCCTCTTTTATTTAGACAATACTTGCTTATCCCGGAGTTTTAAAATGTCCTGCTTCCTTTCTGAAAACTCTCTGCACTGCACATGTGCTTGCATGCCCAGGCACCAGCATGGCCACTGATCTAAAGCGCACATGCATGCAGACAGACAGCGAGCCCCACGGAGAATGGTATGTTCTAGAGATGTTAATTATTTTGAGTGATCTGGAAAATGCATTACAAAGCATGACACTGTGCGCAGTGTATACAAGCACGCAGTCTTTTTCCACTCCTAAATCGTCAGATTAACACGGATATACAGCCAGCGCAAAATACCTCTGTCCAAGGAGGTATTCCTTTTTCCTTTAAAGAAGAACTCCAGGTATGTCAAAGTTAACCCTTGCAGTGCAGGGTGAAATGCTCAATTTGGTCTAGAAGCTGGAATAAAGAAGATTATCTCACCTGATCCTCGCTCCTGCGGCAGTTCGCGTTCATCTCTTCCCCTCCACTCCAGCTGTGGTAGATGTCCCTCGGCGTCCTCACATCTAATGCAAGTGAATGGACTGTATTATGACATCAGTGGGACCTAGACCACCAGAGTCCGAGGGAGGAGAGGCTGCACGGACCGGCCTAGCAGTCAGGCGGGATGAGGGTCAGGTGAGTATATTTCTTTCATTTGAGCCCCCTGGACCAAAATGAGCACCTAACCCTTGCAGTGCCGGGGTAGCCCCACTGAAAGAGAGAACTTTTGAAAATCCTGGAGATCTCCTGTAAAGACTGATTTTCATAAAACAGAGGACGGCATTTACAGTTTTAACATATATTACAAGTTAAACAGTTTTAGGGGAATTTATCAAAACTGGAGCAGCTGTGCATGACAACCAATCAGCTTCCCTCTTTCATTTTAGATTTGAAAATGAAAGAGGGAAGCTGACTGGTTGCCATGCACAGCTGCTCCAGGTTCTGTCTGCTCCAATTTTGATGAATTCCCCTCTTTGTCTTTGAGGATTTACGTTTTAAAATGTTTCAACGTTTCATTATTGCCATATATAGAAGCCACAAAGAGTGTGCAGCTATACAGGCTTTCAATAAATCTACAGAGGGAGCGTGAGGGAAGTCAGATCCATAGCGCAGGATTGTAATGCGAGTCTTAGACCCCGTTCACACGTATCGACATACCTTTGCAGCAGCCGGGATAGCGCAACTTTCGGGGCGACGTTCCAGCGACGGTAGCGTGACCTTCTCCGTCGGGCTCCATAGAAAAAAAAGCAAAATCCGCCGAAAAAAGGGTCCGGTAGAAGCGACTTGCGACGTGCGACATGGAGTTAAGACAGCTCCATTGAATAGCATTGGCCGGTGACTTCTTGCGATATCGCGCGGCAATAATGCGCGATATCGCGGCGGAAATCGCGCGATAAGTCGCTACATGTGAACGGGGCCTTAGGCTGCACATACAAAAGGGACTAATGCTCCATTCTGGTATGGCAAGAACCTACAGATTCCTGCGGCAGGAATCCCAGATTTCCCTGTTCAGATGCGGCCGGCGACAGCATCTGTCAGCAGCAGTCCGCATGTAATCTTAAATATTATTACATGCGGTTCGCGATAGAGGACTGTCCTTGATACATAGAAGATCCCATTGCACTCCTGACCGGATTGGACTCAGAGGAAATCGGGGTGGGTGCTGGAAGTGACTGCACAGCAAACGTAAGAAGTCAAAAAAGGTCACTCGCACTCCATTTCAAATTATAGTCAATCTTCTTTTTTGACCATAGTAGTGTCACACTGCTGATGACTGTCCTTGGACGGAGGATAGATGCATCCAGGGACCGTCATCAATTCCAAATCACATGCAATAGTATCATATGCAATTACATCCAGACTGCCGTTGATAGATGCGTCCGCTGTCACCTTGTCATTACCTTCAACTGGTACAGCGGCCGCATCTGAACAGGCCACAGGAATCCATAAGCTCTAGCTGTCCCAGAATGCAATATAAGAGCCTTACAGCTAGTTCTCTGTGATAAGTAAAGTCTAGTCATGAACCGTGGTCAGTTTCTCTGTCCCTGTACACAGAAATGGTATGAGAGAGCGAGAGAGAGAGCGAGAGCGAGAGAGAGATGGGGGGATGAGAGAGAGGGAGAGAGAGGGATGAGAGAGGGATGGGGGGGATGAGAGAGAGAGAGGGATGAGAGAGAGAGAGAGAGAGAGATAGGGATGAGAGAGAGAGAGATAGGGATGAGAGAGAGAGAGAGATAGGGATGAGAGAGAGAGAGAGAGAGACGAGACGAGACGAGACGAGACACTTTTAGTCAAATCCGGGTACCCATCAATGCTCATGTGGGAAGCCTTCTCAGGATGGATTTCTTCCACGTCTCTTCCTGAATACAATAGCTAGCAGGTTCCTTCATTCAAAGCGTGTAGTGTAGATGGAGGAATCTATTGGAAGGAGTGAAATCTGTGCTTGTGACACTGACACACTGACACACACACACACCCCTCCTTTAGTACATCAGCTCCATTGCATTTGGTGAATATACTTTGTGCTGCAGAAGAGGTGAAGCTCTGACACTGTCACCTAGCACAGCAGATCCGGGAGAGGTAACAGGGATTGAAGACCGTTTTAAATATCAGGGGTGTTTAGAAGTTCTCACAGCAGGGGTGGGCTCGGCCCTCCAGCTGTTATAGAACTACAAGTCCCTTGAGACATTGCAAGACTGACAGCCCCAGGCACGACCACCAGAGACATGGTGGGATTTTATTCTCACCACAGCTAGAGTGCGAAGATTGTTACCCCGGACTTACTGTTTATATTACAATGAGGTGAAAGTCCAGTTGGAGTTCCCTGCCGCCATAATGTCTCCCGATGTGACCCCCTAAAGTATGACAGTCACTCACCAGTGCTCATCTCAAAGGCTTTCTTTCTGCTCTCTTCCAGCTCCTCCCGCAGTCGGGTGCAGTCCGATGTACCCCCAACACACAGCACCAGTTGCCGGTAACACGCGGTCACTTTATTCAGCGAGATGTGCACTTTCTTGCACTCGGACACTGTCCCCTGACCGCTGCTCTCTGTCGCGTGCCCGCGAATCCCACGCAGTGTCAGCGTTCTGCTGGGGTGCAAGTGTGGTGGTGCCGGGGAGGCAACCTCCGGGGCCGACATGCTGAGGCTGTCCCAGTCCTGCAGTGGGGGCACCTGGGCATCAAAACAACAAAAGCCAAAAATCAGCAATGTCTCCTAAAACACATCACAACACGTATTCCACCCTGCCGTCCTGTATTCACTCCATTGAGAGAGCCCTGATTGTGGGCAATGGGCTGGGCACCGGCAATTAACTGTCCATTAGTGCAGAACAAGTGCTGCTTTGTTTGTTTTTTGCAAGTCATCAGTCTGCACTGTAGGAATCAATCTGTATTGTCTGAACCAATAGGGAGGCAGGCAATGATTACGATGAAGAGGGTAAGTGATGACTTGCAGGACTCTGTTGATGTACTGTGATGGGTTTACTATATTTACAAAGCAGTGACATACACAAAGCTCATCCCAAAACTGACCTCACCCTTACATCCCTACCCTTACCTCGCAGACAGTGTGTGCACAATGGACAAAATAATGGAGACCCTGCCAATAATTATCACTACAAGTACTGCCCTGGGCTTCCTATGTCTGAGCTCTGGCTGGGAGGGTGTTCCTGCATATGAAGGGGCTCTATAGAAGTGTATGCAGCATCTGTCATCACTAGGTACAGCAATTGCCTTAGCAACCAGGCTTTAAAGTCTAGCCTGCGCTGGTGAATGAAGGATGCTGTCAGGTTGCTAGGGGCAACGGATGCTCTCATCTTCACAGCTCTCATCCCCAGGGTTACCCTGTAACACATCCCTCTCCCGTACATTGAGTCACATATATGATTCCCCTCCGATCCCTACCCAGAACTTACCGGCCCCCCCGGTTGCTGAGTTGCCCGGCGGCGGTGCTGGTGGTCACATCCCGGTGCGGGCCGCGGCTTATGAAGGGAGGTGAGGAGCAGAATCCTCCTGTGTCAGGCTCAGCAGCGAGTTTAATAGGATAATGGCAGGAAGCAGCTGCTCGAATGATTAAAGTCTCATGGAGCCGGATTCCCCCGGGG